>NC_135820.1:2384089-2399089 GCF_964213995.1 Mustelus asterias | reverse complement strand
CTGGAGGAGGTTACAGAGATAGGGAGGGGTGTCGGAGCTGGGGGAGGTTACAGAGATAGGGAGGGGTGTAGGAGCTGGAGGAGGTTACAGAGATGGGAGGGGTGTCGGAGCTGGGCGAGGTTACAGAGATAGGGAGGGGTGTAGGGGCTGGAGGAGGTTACAGAGATAGTGAGGGTGTAGGGGCTGGAGGAGGTTACAGAGATAGGGAGGGTTGTAGGGGCTGGAGGAGGTTACAGAGATAGGGAGGCGTGTAGGAGCTGGAGGAGGTTACAGAGATAGGGAGGGTGTAGGGCCTGGAGGAGGTTACAGAGATAGGGAGGGTGTAGGGGCTGGAGGAGGTGACAGAGATAGGGAGGGTTGTAGGGGCTGGAGGAGGTTACAGAGATAGGGAGGCGTGTAGGAGCTGGAGGAGGTTACAGAGATAGGGAGGGGTGTAGGGGCTGGAGGAGGTTACAGAGAGAGGGAGGGGTGTAGGGGCTGGAGGAGGTTACAGAGATAGGGAGGGTTGTAGGGGCTGGAGGAGGTTACAGAGATAGGGAGGGTTGTAGGGCCTGGAGGAGATTACAGAGATGGGGAGGGGTGTAGGGGCTGGAGGAGGTTACAGAGATAGGGAGGGGGGTAGGGGCTGGAGGAGGTTACAGAGATAGGGAGGGTTGTAGGGGCTGGAGGAGGTTACAGAGATAGGGAGGGGTGTAGGGGCTGAAGGAGGTTATAGAGATAGGGAGGGGTGTAGGAGCTGGAGGAGGTTACAGAAATAGGGAGGGATGTTGGAGCTGGGGGAGGTTACAGAGATAGGGAGGGATGTAGGGGCTGGAGGAGGTTACAGAGATAGGGAGGGTTGTGGGGGCTGGAGGAGGTTACAGAGATAGGGAGGGTTGTAGGGGCTGGAGGAGGTTACAGAGATAGGGAGGGTTGTAGGGGCTGGAGGAGGTTACAGAGATAGGGAGGCGTGTAGGAGCTGGAGGAGGTTACAGAGATAGGGAGGGTGTAGGGCCTGGAGGAGGTTACAGAGATAGGGAGGGTTGTAGGGGCTGGAGGAGGTTACGGAGATAGGGAGGGATGTAGGGGCTGGAGGAGGTTACGGAGATAGGGAGGTGTGTAGGAGCTGGAGGAGGTTATGGAGATAGGGAGGGGTGTCGAAGCTGGGGGAGGTTACAGAGATAGGGAGTGTTGTCGGAGCTGGAGGAGGTTACAGAGATAGGGAGGGGTGTAGGAGCTGGAGGAGGTTACAGAGATTGGGAGGGGTGTCGGAGCTGGGGGAGGTTACAGAGATAGGGAGGGGTGAAGGGGCTGGAGGAGGTTACAGAGATAGGGAGGGTGTAGGGGCTGGAGCAGGTTACAGAGATAGGGAGGGTTGTAGGGGCTGGAGGAGGTTACAGAGATAGGGAGGCGTGTAGGAGCTGGAGGAGGTTACAGAGATAGGTAGGGGTGTAGGGGCTGGAGGAGGTTACAGAGATAGGGAGGGATGTAGGGGCTGGAGGAGGTTACAGAGATAGGGAGGGGGGTAGGGGCTGGAGGAGGTTACAGAGATAGGGAGGGTTGTAGGGGCTGGAGGAGGTTACAGAGATAGGGAGGGGTGTAGGAGCTGGAGGAGGTTACAGAGATAGGGAGGGTTGTCGGAGCTGGGGGAGGTTACAGAGATAGGGAGGGTTGTAGGGGCTGGAGGAGGTTACAGAGATAGGGAGGGTTGTAGGGGCTGGAGGAGGTTACAGAGATAGGGAGGCGTGTAGGAGCTGGAGGAGGTCTCAGAGATAGGGAGGGTGTAGGAGCTGGAGGAGGTTACGGAGATAGGGAGGGATGTAGGGGCTGGAGGAGGTTACAGAGATAGGGAGGGGGGTAGGGGCTGGAGGAGGTTACAGAGATAGGGAGGGTTGTAGGGGCTGGAGGAGGTTACAGAGATAGGGAGGGGTGTAGGAGCTGGAGGAGGTTACAGAAATAGGGAGGGTTGTCGGAGCTGGGGGAGGTTACAGAGATAGGGAGGGTTGTAGGGGCTGGAGGAGGTTACAGAGATAGGGAGGGTTGTAGGGGCTGGAGGAGGTTACAGAGATAGGGAGGCGTGTAGGAGCTGGAGGAGGTTACAGAGATAGGGAGGGTGTAGGGCCTGGAGGAGGTTACAGAGATAGGGAGGGTGTAGGGGCTGGAGGAGGTGACAGAGATAGGGACGGTTGTAGGGGCTGGAGGAGGTTACAGAGATAGGGAGGCGTGTAGGAGCTGGAGGAGGTTACAGAGATAGGGAGGGGTGTAGGGGCTGGAGGAGGTTACAGAGATAGGGAGGGATGTAGGGGCTGGAGGAGGTTACAGAGATAGGGAGGCGTGTAGGAGCTGGAGGAGGTGACAGAGATAGGGAGGGTTGTAGGGGCTGGAGGAGGTTACAGAGATAGGGAGGCGTGTAGGAGCTGGAGGAGGTTACAGAGATAGGGAGGCGTGTAGAGGCTGGAGGAGGTTACAGAGATAGGGAGGGTTGTAGGGGCTGGAGGAGGTTACAGAGATAGGGAGGGGTGTAGGGGCTGGAGGAGGTTACAGAGATAGGGAGGGTGTAGGGCCTGGAGGAGGTTACAGAGATAGGGAGGGTTGTAGGGGCTGGAGGAGGTTACGGAGATAGGGAGGGATGTAGGGGCTGGAGGAGGTTACGGAGATAGGGAGGTGTGTAGGAGCTGGAGGAGGTTATGGAGATAGGGAGGGGTGTCGAAGCTGGGGGAGGTTACAGAGATAGGGAGTGTTGTCGGAGCTGGAGGAGGTTACAGAGATAGGGAGGGGTGTAGGGGCTGGAGGAGGTTACAGAGATAGGGAGGGTTGTAGGGGCTGGAGGAGGTTACAGAGATAGGGAGGCGTGTAGGAGCTGGAGGAGGTGACAGAGATAGGGAGTGTTGTAGGGGCTGGAGGAGGTTACAGAGATAGGGAGGCGTGTAGGGGCTGGTGGAGGTTACAGAGATAGGGAGGGTTGTAGGGGCTGGAGGAGGTTACAGAGATAGGGAGGGTGTAGGGCCTGGAGGAGGTTACAGAGATAGGGAGGGGTGTAGGGGCTGGAGGAGGTTACAGAGATAGGGAGGGGTGTAGGGACTGGTTCCTCCTTCTCCAACTGTGTCTGCCTCTGTTCAACGAGAGGCCCAGGTACTTTTGTCTGCAGAATGTGGGATTCAGACAACTTACCCTTTTTAAAGACAGTCTGTCCTTCATAATGAGAAGTGACACCTTGTAGAAGATTGCCACAATTCAAATGTTTGCAAAGTTGCAGAACAGAGTAGAGGGTGGGATGAAGCCACAGGCACTGCCATCTCTCCCGCTCTCTTGCCCCTGCAGGGAAGAGTAATCAGTGGCTGGTAGTGAACCAGTGATGGTGAATCCCTTTCCAGGCCCAGCTTGGTCCTTCTCCAGTCTCTCCTCTTGGACTTGTACTGATCTTGTAGCCAGTTTTCATGTGGATCCTCTGTGGAATCGGCCGGTTCTGCTTCACCTTCTTAGCGAGGAATCGCTTCATCCTGAAGGTTCTGTGGGATGGCATGGCCGCACATCCACTCCGGCAGGAGGGATCGGGCGCAGACTGGCAGCTGAGCCCCCCCAGCCAGAGGATGATACGTCACACCCCCTCTCCCCTCCCCCTCCCCGAGAGGATGAGACGTCACACCCCCTCTCCCCCCCCCCCCCCAGGGAATGATACATCACACCCCCTCTTCTCCTCCCACCCCCCCCCCCCCCCCGACCAGAGGATGACCTGGGTCAGAGAGCCGTTGCAGTCTCTGACCCCGCTCTTCGGAGGCTGCAGCGGTGACTTCAGATTTTTATTCGGCAGGTCGATTAGAGTGCGGACGCGGATCGGACCAGAAGACGGTAAAGTGGGATTTGGTGGTAGAGTTGGGCGCGCGGTTCATTAAGTCAATTTAAGTGCATGCAAATGCATTTAAATCGTCGGGCCGCCCGATTCGGGCACGGACCGGACCCGCACCCAAATCAGGTGTCGGTAAAGCCGCGATCTGCTCGGATTCGGGTGCAGATCGCGGCATAGGCCCGATGCCCAACTTTACCACGATTTCCCGCCCGAAAACAGGCGCGAAGTTTTGGCCTCATCGCTCACTCTGAGACTCAGGCCTTTGACAAAGGCCTCATCGCTCAGTCTGAGACTCAGGCCTTTGACAAAGGCCTCATCGCTCAGTCTGAGGCTCAGGCCTTTGACAAAGGCCTCATCGTTCACTCTGAGACTCAGGCCTTTGACAAAGGCCTCATCGTTCACTCTGAGACTCAGGCCTTTGACAAAGGCCCTCATCGTTCACTCTGAGACTCAGGCCTTTGACAAAGGCCTCATCGCTCAGTCTGAGGCTCAGGCCTTTGACAAAGGCCCTCATTGCTCACTCTGAGACTCAGGCCTTTGACAAAGGCCTCATCGTTCACTCTGAGACTAACAGCCTCTGACCAAGGCGCAGCCACTTGATCTGACACTCACAGCTCCCAGGTCAGGCCCTGGCACTGCCCATTCTCTGCAAGCTGGTTATAGAGTTGACATCAGCCCACGATGAGCCAATTGGGTATCACTTCAAGCCAGGCTGAAAGGGTGCCTTGTGTTTGAAGGCTCCCGGGTTTCAGATAAGGACCTTGAATAAAAGCATGCAAGCAAATGTGAAAGGAGTATTGCTTCAACCCAGTCTCAGCTCATCAACTGTTGAAGATCTCACCCACACCCTCGTTACCAATAGACACCATTCTTTAATCACACTCCCGGCTCGTCCAACCTCTGTAAACGCCACCTCATCCAAAACTCACCCAAAACTCTGCTCCTTTTGTCTCAACTCGCAATATATCCTCTCCTCCAATCACCCTCCTGTGCTCGCTGACCAACATTCTCCAGCCCCTACATCCCTGCCTATCTCTGTAACCTCCTCCAGTCCCTACACCCCTCCCTATCTCTGTAACCTCCTCCAGCCCCCACAGCCCTCCCGATCTCTGTAACCTCCACCAGCCTCTACACCCCTCCCGAACTCTGTAACCGCCTCCAGCCCCTACAACCCTCCCTATCTCTGTAACCTCCTCCAGCCCCTACACCCCTCCCTATCTCTGTAACCGCCTCCAGCCTCTACAACCCTCCCTATCTCTGTAACCACGTCCAGCCCCTACAACCCTCCCTATCTCTGTAACCTCCTCCAGCCCCTACACCCCTCCCTATCTCTGTAACCTCCTCCAGCCTCTACAACCCTCCCTATCTCTGTAACCTCCTCCAGCTCCTACAGCCCTCCCTATCTCTGTAACCTCCTCCAGCCCCTACACCCCTCCCTATCTCTGTAACCTCCTCCAGCCTCTACAACCCTCCCTATCTCTGTAACCTCCTCCAGCCCCTACACCCCTCCCTATCTCTGCAACCTCCTCCAACCTCCTACAACCCTCCCTATCTCTGTAACCTCCTCCAACCTCCTACAACCCTCCCTATCTCTGTAACCTCCTCCAACCTCCTACAACCCTCCCTATCTCTGTAACCTCCTCCAACCTCCTACAACCCTCCCTATCTCTGCACTCCCCCGATTCTGTGCTCTTGAGTGTTCCCCAATTCCTGTCACTCCTCCAGCGCCTCCTGAAAGATCCCAAAGGAATTTGGGCACATTATTGACTACCCTCCATGCAGCCTGAACCTGAGGCCTCTTGTCAGTAGCGAGGGTTTCGGATGGAGTGAATGAGAAGAAAGTGTTTCCAGTGACAGGTGGCTTGATAACCAGAGGGGACACAGATTGAAGAGAATCGGGAAAAGAACCAGAGGGGGGAGATGCAGAAAGCTTTATTTATAGAATCATGTAGAAACATATATAGAATCATATGGAATCCCTACAGCGCAGAAGGAGGCCATTCGGCCCATCGAGTCTGCACCGACCACAATCCCACCCAGGCCCTATCCCCATAACCGCACATATTTACCCTGCTAATCCCCCTGACACTAAGGTCAAACCACAGCAAGTTGTTGTGATCTGGAAGGCGCTGCCTTTTCTCAATCTTTCCGAATTTTTTGGAATCCAGTAATTCCGAAATCTCGGTTTCTGGCCATTCTTAAGGTCGGTGATTTTCGACAGGAGATCAAGTTCAAAGGGTACAAAGTCCAGCTGTTGGAGATTACAAGTAAAGGTTGGACCCTGAACTGATTGTGTTCCCAATTAACCGTCCGGAGATAAGATTATTGACATGTTTGCGCTCTGTCCTCTCATATCTGACTGGATTATTGTGGCTGAATCATGCATGCTGGACTAAAACAGACCTAACCCAGGAGATGGGTCTCTGAAAACAGGGCCTGTGTGCACAGACTGACAGAAAGAGAGAGACAGAGACAGAGACAGAGAGAGAGAGAGACAGAGACAGAGAGAAAGGAGAGAGAGGAGAGACAGAGGGAAACAGAGAGAGAGACAGAGAGAAAGGAAAGAGAGGAGAGACAGAGGGAAACAGAGAGGGAGACAGAGAGAGAGAGAAAGAGGAGAGAGAGAGAAGCAGAGAGGGAAACAGAGAGACAGAGAGAGATAGAGAGACAGAGAGAGAGAGAGAGGGGGAAACAGAGAGAGGAGAGGAGAGAGACAGAGAGACAGAGAGGAAAGAGTCAGAGAGAGAGAGACACAGAGAGAGAGAGAGAGACAGAGAAAGTGAGAGGGACAGAGAGAGTGGAAGAGAGAGAGAGAGAGAGAGAGAATCACCCAATAAAACACACAATAATAAATCACCCAATATGTGAATCAGCAACAATGCACTCACAATAATAAATCAAATCAAAAAAATCTCCCAAAATGTCTCTGCCCTGAATTCTTTCTCACCATCGGGTGATCCCACACTCTCAGTCCCCATTGGTCACCCAGACCAGGTGACCCTTACTCTGCTGTGTTGCCCTGTAAGGGATAGTGAGTGACCAGAGGTGGACAAGATGAGTTGTCAGTATGGTCAAAAGCAAGGCACAATCAGGAGGTTGTGGGTTTGAATCGGGGGCTGGGGGCGGGTGTGGAGGGGGGGGGGGGGTGGGGGGGAGGTGGCATGACCCTTACAATCCAGGTCGACAGAAAAAAAATGAACTCTGAGGGTGGTGGGAATCTGGAATGCACTGCCTGGGAAGATAGTGGAGAACAGAAACCTTACAACCTTTAATAAGTATTTGGATGAGCACCTGAAACATCACAACATTCAAGGATTTGGGACAAGTATTGGAAAATGGGATTAGCACAGCTTTAGTCGGTGTTATTATTGGAGTGGCTCGATGGGCCGAAGGGCCTTTTCTGCACTGTACGACTCCATTGCCGGAATTTTACCGCCTTGCCCGCCCAAGGCTCGTAAGATCCTGCCAAGGCCAATGGAAAATGCCGTTCTGCGTGCCTCGACCGTCCTGGAATCGGGGCGGGTGTGGTAGTTAAATCCCAGCCTCCGACTCCAAGTTCATTGCCGGGCACTGGTGTGGCACAAATGTTACTGGCCAATCGTCAGCCTGAGTCTGGCCATGGCTGTGAACCTCTGAGGCCGAGCTATTGGTCATCGGTCCTGAAGCTTCTCCCAGGGCTCACATTGTCTGATTCTGATTCATTGACTGGGAACTGAATATCCAGGGGTATCAGACATTTCGGAAGGATCGACAGGAAGGAAAAGGAGGTGGGGTAGCTCTGTTAATTAAAGATAACGTCAGGGCGGTAGTGAGAGATGATATAGGCTCTAAGGAGCAGAATGTGGAATCGTTGTGGGTGGAGATAAGGAATAGTAAGGGGAGAAAGTCACTGGTGGGCGTGGTCTATAGGCCCCCAAATAATAACTTTGAGGTGGATCGGGCTATAAACAAGCAAATAATGGATGCGTGCAAAAACAGAACAGCAATAATCATGGGGGATTTTAACCTGCATATTGATTGGTTGACTCAAGTCGGACGCGGAGGGCTTGAGGAAGAGTTCTCAGAATGCTGTCGGGATAGTTTCCTCGAACAATATGTTACAGAACCTATAGGGGAGCGAGTTATCTTGGATCTGGTCCTGTGTAATGGGACAGGTAAAATTAATGATCTTCTTGTGAGGGATCCTCTTGGAATGAGTGATCACAATATGGTTGAATTTCTAATACAAATGGAGGGTGAGAAAGTAGGGTCCCAAACCAGTGTCCTCTGCTTGAACAGAGGGGAGTACAATAGGATGAGGGCAGAATTGGCTAATGTAGACTGGGAGCGCAGACTAGTTGGTAGGACAGCTGAGCAACAGTGGCGGACTTTTAAGGAGATTTTTCTCAGTACTCAGCAAAAATATACTCCTGTGATAAAGAAGGAATGTAAGAAAAGCGATAACCAGCCGTGGATAACTAAGGAAATAAAGGAGAGTATTAAATTAAAAACCGATGCGTACAGAGTGGCCAAAACTAGTGGGGAATTAGAAGATTGGGAAAGCTTTAAAAATCAACAAAGAACTACTAAGAAAGCGATAAAGAAAGGAAAGATAGATTATGAAACTAAACTAACACAAAATATAAAAACTGATAGTAAAAGTTTTTACAAATATATAAAAAGGAAAAGAGTAGCTAAAGTAAATGTTGGACCCTTAGAAGATGAGAAGGGGGATTTAATAATGGGAAACGAGGAAATGGCCGAGGCCTTAAACAAGTTTTTTGTGTCGGTCTTCACGGTAGAGGACACAAATAGCTTACCGAAAATTGATGGTCGTGGGACTGTAGGGGGTGAGGTCCTTAAAAGGATTACTATTACTAAAGAGGTAGTGCTTGGTAGGCTAATGGGACTAAAGGTAGACAAGTCCCTGGGCCCGGATGGAATGCATCCCAGGGTACTGAAAGAAATGGCAGAAGTAATAGCAGATGTGTTGGTTGTAATTTATCAAAATTCGCTGGACTCTGGGGAAGTGCCGGCTGATTGGAAAACAGCTAATGTGATGCCACTGTGTAAAAAAGGAGGTAGACAAAAGGCGGGTAACTACAGGCCGGTGAGCTTAACGTCCGTAGTTGGGAAATTGCTGGAATCCATCATTAAAGAAGAAATAGCAGGACACCTGGAAAAAAATGGTTTGATCAATCAGACGCAGCATGGATTCATGAAGGGAAAGTCGTGTTTGACGAATTTACTGGATTTTTATGAAGATGTAACGAGTGCGGTTGACAGAGGGGAACCGGTGGATGTGGTGTTTTTAGATTTCCAGAAGGCGTTCGATAAGGTGCCTCACAAAAGGTTGCTGCAGAAGATTGAGGTACACGGAGTTGGGGATAAAGTGTTAGCGTGGATTGAGGATTGGCTATCTAACAGGAAGCAGAGAGTTGGAATAAATGGGTGCTTTTCTGGTTGGCAGTTGGTGACTAGTGGCGTGCCGCAGGGATCGGTGCTGGGGCCTCAATTGTTTACCATATACATAGACGATCTGGAGGAGGGGACCGAGTGTAGGGTAACAAAATTTGCGGATGACACAAAGATGAGTGGGAAAGCGAATTGCGTGGAGGATGCGAAAAGTCTGCAGAGAGATTTGGATAGGCTCAGTGAGTGGGCAACAATCTGGCAGATGGAGTATAATGTTGACAAGTGTGAGGTTATCCACTTTGGAAGGAATAATAGTAAAATGGGCTATTATCTAAATGGTGAAAAATTACAACATGCTACTGTGCAGAGGGACCTGGGGGTCCTTGTGCATGAATCGCAAAATCTCAGTTTGCAGGTGCAGCAGGTGATCAAGAAGGCAAATGGAATGTTGGCCTTTATCGCGAAGGGGATGGAGTATAAAAGCAGGGAGGTCTTGCTGCAACTATACAAGGCACTGGTGAGGCCGCAACTAGAAGCCGTCTGCACTATACAACGGGCAGCGTCGGGAGCGGGCAGTGTAGCAGAGTGTGCACTATAAGGGCTTTGGCTCACAGGGCTTAGGCTGAAAGGGCGAGGCAAGGCTAGTTATTTTTTACCCAACCCTATAAAGGATAAGGGCAGGTATGAGTGATCGGCCAGTTCAGTGCTTCCGATGTGGGATGTGGGAGTTCCTGCAAACACCTAGCTTCCCAGAGGTTCACATATGTACCAGGTGCGTGGAACTGCAGCTCTTGAGGGACTGTGTTAGGGAACTGGAGCTGCAGATCGCTGACCTTAGCCTAGTCAGGGAAAATGGGAGAAAAATTGACTGCAGTTATAGGCAACTAGTTACACCAGGGCATCGGGAGAATGACACGTGGGTCACAGTTAGGAGGAGTAAAGGGCAGAAGGGTAAAGTTCAAGGGAGGACTCCAGTGGTGGTCTCTCAAAATAGGAAGGGCTTGGTGACAGGTGTGAGACGGGAGGGGAGTGGACAGTTAGAAGAGGGGTCACCTGTGGTTGTCCCACTCCAAAACAGGTACATTGTTTTAGATAGTGTGGAGGAGTGTGCCTCTCCAGGGGTAAGACACAGTGACCAGGTCACTGGCACACAGTCAGGCTCTGTGGCCCGGAAAGGGAAGAGAGGGGTTAGGAGAGCGATAGTGGTGGGGGATGCATCAGTTAGAGGCACAGACAGGCGATTCTGTGGGGGCGAACGGGACTCCAGGATGGTAGTCTGCCTACCTGGTGCTGGGGTCACGGATGTCTCCGAGCGGATAGGAGGCATATTAAAAGGGGAAGATAAAGAAACGGATGTCATTATACACATTGGTGGAAATGACGTAGATAGGAAAAGTAGGGGGGTCCTAAGAGAGCAATTCAGGGAGTTGGGAAATAGGTTAAAAAGTAGGGTCACTAGGGTGGCCATCTCTGGGCTGCTCCCAATGCCTCGTGCCAGTGAGGCTAAGAATAGGGAGTTGGTTCAAATGAATGCCTGGCTAAAGGACTGGTCCAGGAGGGAGGGCTTTATTTTCATAGACCAATGAGAGGTTTTCAGGAGAGGATGGCACCTGTACAAGAGGGAGGGGTCACAACTAAGTTGGAAGGGCACAAATATCCTGGCTGGGAGCTTTGCTAGTGCAGTTCGGGGGGGTTTAAACTAGTATGGCAGGGGGGTGGGGATCAAACTATTAGGTCTATAAGTGTGGTGGCTGGGGACGAGCTTGGGGCTGGGACAAGGCTGGCAAAGAAGAAGAGCACTCTGGGGGAGGACGACCTCACTGAGCCTGGGGGTCTGGAGTGCTTATACTTCAATGCAAGGAGCGTAGCAGGTAAAACAGACGAACTTGGGGCCTTAATGCTTGCGAGGAATTTGGATGTGGTTGCGGTGACAGAGACTTGGTTGAAAGAGGGACAGGACTGGCAGCTGAATATTCCAGGGTACAAGTGTTTTAGGCGAGACAGAGGAGGGGCCAAAAGAGGTGGGGGAGTAGCGGTATTGGTTGGAGAGCATATTACAGCGGTGCAGAGGGAGGACAATTCGGAGGAGTCGTGTAGCGAGTCACTCTGGGTGGACCTTAGAAATAGGAAAGGCGCAGTCACTATGTTGGGGGTGTACTACAGGCCCCCCAACAGCCCAAGGGAAGTGGAAGAATGGATATGTCAGGAGATACTGGATAGGTGCAGGAAAAATAGGGTTATTGTAGTGGGAGACTTCAATTTCCCTGGTATAGACTGGAAATCGCTGAGGGCAGGGACTCTGGATGGGGAGAAATTTGTAAAATGTGTACAGGAGGGTTCGTTGGAACAATATGTGGACAGCCCGACTAGAGAGGGGGCTATACTGGACCTGGTACTGGGGAATGAGCCCGGTCAGGTCTTCAAAGTTTTGGTTGGGGAACATGTGGCAAATAGTGACCACAATTCTGTTAGCTTTAGGATAGTGATGGAAAAGGATGAGTGGTGTCCCAAGGGTAAGGTGTTGGATTGGGGGAAGGCTAACTTTATTGGGATCAGGCAGAAATTGGCAGCTCTTGATTGGGAGAGGCTGTTTGAGGGTAAATCCACATCTGGTATGTGGCAGTCTTTTAAGGAACGGTTGTTAGGGCTACAGGACAAGCATGTGCCTGTAAAAAAGAAGGATAGGAAGGGTAGGATTAGAGAACCGTGGATAACCAGGGAAATTGAGGGACTGGTCAAAAGGAAAAGAGAGGCGTATGTTAGGTCCAAGCAGCTAAAAACGGAGGGAGCTCTGGAGGAGTACAATGAAAGTAGGAAAATACTCAAACAGGGAATTAGAAGAGCAAAAAGGGGTCACGAAATGTTCTTGGCAGACAGGATTAAGGAGAATCCCAAGGCATTTTATTCATACGTTAGGAACAAAAGGGTTGTTAGGGAAAAAATCGGACCTCTCAGGGACAAAAGTGGGGACTTATGCTTGGAGCCCAAAGAAGTAGGGGAGATCCTAAATGAATACTTTGCATCGGTATTCACAAAGGAGAGGGATGTGTTGACTGGGAGTGTCTCGGAGGGGACTGTTGAACCGTTGGAGAAAATCTCCATTACAAAGGAGGAAGTGTTAGGTTTGTTAGAGAATATAAAGACTGACAAATCCCCAGGGCCTGATGGAATCTATCCAAGGCTGCTCAGGGAGACGAGAGGTGAAATCGTTGGGCCTCTGACGCAAATCTTTGTCTCGTCACTGGACGCAGGTGAGATCCCAGAGGATTGGAGGATAGCCAATGTGGTCCCGTTATTTAAGAAGGGTAGGAAGGATAACCCGGGTAATTATAGGCCGGTGAGCTTGACGTCCGTGGTGGGGAAGTTGTTGGAGAAGATTCTTAGAGATAGGATGTATGCGCATTTAGAAAGGAATAAACTCATTAACGATAGTCAACATGGTTTTGTGAGAGGGAGGTCATGCCTCACTAACCTGGTGGTGTTTTTTGAAGAAGTGACCAAAATGGTTGACGAAGGAAGGGCCGTGGATGTTGTCTATATGGACTTTAGTAAAGCGTTTGACAAAGTCCCTCATGGTAGGCTAGTGAAAAAGGTTGGATCCCATGGGATAAAGGGGGAGGTGGCTAGATGGGTGGAGAACTGGCTTGGTCATAGAAGACAGAGGGTGGTAGTGGAAGGGACTTTTTCCGGCTGGAGGCCTGTGACTAGTGGTGTACCGCAGGGCTCTGTATTGGGACCTCTGCTGTTTGTGATTTATATAAATGATCTGGAAGAAGGAGTAACTGGGGTGATCAGTAAGTTTGCGGACGACACAAAACTGGCAGGACTTGCAGATAGTGAGGAACATTGTCAGAGGCTACAGAAGGATATAGATAGGCTGGAAATTTGGGCAAGGAAATGGCAGATGGAGTTCAATCCTGATAAATGCGAAGTGATGCATTTTGGTGGGAATAATGTAGGGAGGAGCTACACGATAAATGGAAGAACCATAAAGGGTGTAGAGACGCAGAGGGACCTGGGTGTGCAAGTCCACAGATCTTTGAAGGTGACGTCACAGGTGGAGAAGGTGGTGAAGAAGGCATATGGCATGCTTGCCTTTATAGGATGGGGCATAGAGTATAAGAGTTGGGGTCTGATGTTGCAGATGTATAGAACGTTGGTTCGGCCGCATTTGGAATACTGCGTCCAGTTCTGGTCGCCACACTACCAGAAGGACGTGGAGGCTTTGGAGAGAGTACAGAGGAGGTTTACCAGGATGTTGCCTGGTATGGAGGGGCTTGGTTATGAGGAGAGATTGGGGAAACTGGGGTTGTTCTCCTTGGAAAGATGGAGGATGAGGGGAGACTTAATAGAGGTGTATAAAATTATGAAAGGCATAGATAGGGTGAACGGTGGGAAGCTTTTCCCCGGGTCGGTGGTGACGTTCACGAGGGGTCATAGGTTCAAGGTGAAGGGGGGGAGGTTTAACACAGATATCAGAAGGACATATTTCACACAGAGGGTCGTGGGGGCCTGGAATGTGTTGCCGGGCAAGGTGGTGGAGGCGCTCACACTGGGAACGTTTAAGACTTATCTAGACAGCTATATGAACGGAGTGGGAATGGAGGGATACAAAAGAATGGTCTAGTTTGGACCAGGGAGCGGCGCGGGCTAATTGTTCCTTGTTTCTCATTTCAAGGCTTCATTCTATGATCATCTTGCTGGTGCCAGTACAGAGCGAGACTGCGGATAGTTGGGAACCTGTCTCGGGGGCAGGGAATTCATATGGTGTTCGTGGAAGTGGAAATGACTAGGGTTGGGAAGCATTTTCCGATCGGGGCCATTGTGATCTCCTGGACTCGTTTCGATCGCCTCAGGGGGTCGGAGAGGAATTTCCCAGATTTTTTTTTTCCCCATATTGGCCCTGGGGTTTTTCACTCTGGGTTTTCGCCTCTCCCTGGAGATCACATGGTCTGGAATGGGGGGGTGGGGGTGAGTTAATAGGTTGTAATGAACAAAGCATCGTAGCTGTGAGGGACAGCTCGGTGGATAGGATATTGGTATGTAGATAGGCTGGAAAATTGGGCGGGGATCCTGGATTCAGGATTCAATCCTGGACCGGGGAGCGGCGCGGGCTTGGAGGGCCGAAGGGCCTGTTCCTGTGCTGTATTGTTCTTTGTTCTTTGTTCTTTTGTTCTAGAGTACTGTGTGCAATTTTGGTCCCCTTATTTGCGGAAGGATGTATTGGCCTTGGAGGGAGTGCAGAGAAGGTTCACCAGGTTGATACCGGAGATGAGGGGGTTAGCTTATGAGGAGAGATTGAGTAGATTGGGCCTGTACTCGTTGGAGTTTAGAAGGCTGAGGGGAGATCTTATAGAGACATATGAGATAATGAAGGGGCTGGATAGGGTAGAGGCAGAGAGATTCTTTCCACTTAGAAAGGAAACAAGAACTAGAGGACACAGCCTCAAAATAAGGGGGAGTCAGTTTAGGACAGAGTTGAGGAGGAACTTCTTCTCTCAGAGGGTAGTGAATCTCTGGAATTCTCTGCCCATTGAAGTGGAGGCTACCTCGTTAAATATGTTCAAGTCACAGGTAGATAGATTTCTGATCAATAAGAGAATTAAGGGTTATGGGGAGCAGGCGGGTAAATGGAACTCAACCACTATCAGATCAGCCATGATCTTATTGAATGGCGGGGCAGGCTCGAGGGGCTAGATGGCCTACTCCTGCTCCTATTCCTTATGTTCTTATTCAGCCTCCAGTGAAGTAACGTGGGACATCTCGGGCACAATAAATGC
>NC_135820.1:2349089-2376589 GCF_964213995.1 Mustelus asterias | reverse complement strand
TGCATGATTTTTAAACAGCAATTGGGGGAGATCTTCACCCCACCGCTATCCACTTACTGTCTGTTAACAACATCCCCACGAACCTCCCTGTACGGTGGCACAGTGCTTAGCACTGCTGCCTCACAGCGCCAGGGACCCAGGTTCAATTCCTGGCTTGGGTCACTGTCTGTGTGGAGTCTGCATGTTCTCCCCGTGTCTGCATGGGTTTCCTCCGGGTGCTCCGGTCTCCTCCCACAGTCCGAAAGACATGCTGGTTAGGGTGCATTGGCCGTGCTAAATTCGCCCTCAGTGTACCCGAACAGGTGCCGGAGTGTGGGAACTAGGGGATTTTCACAGTAACTTCATTGCAGTGTTCATGTAAGCCTTGTTGTGACATGAATAAATAAACTCCGACACCCCTCCCTATCTCTGTAACCTCCTTCAGCCCCGACACCCCTCCCTATCTCTGTAACCTCCTTCAGTCCCGACAACCCTCCCTATCTCTGTAACCTCCTTCAGCCCCGACAACCCTCCCTATCTCTGTAACCTCCCACAACCCTCCCTATCTCTGTAACCCCCGACAACTCTCCCTATCTCTGTAACCTCCTTCAGCCCCGACTACTCTCCCTATCTCTGTAACCTCCCACAACGCTCCCTATCTCTGTAACCCCCGACAACGCTCCCTATCTCTGTAACCTCCAACAACCCTCCCTATCTCTGTAACCTCCCACAACCCTCCCTATCTCTGTAACCCCCGACACCCCTCCCTATCTCTGTAACCTCCTTCAGCCCTGACAACTCTCCCTATCTCTGTAACCTCCCACAACCCTCCCTATCTCTGTAACCCCCGACAACTCTCCCTATCTCTGTAACCTCCTGCAACCCTCCCTATCTCTGTAACCTCCTCTGGCCCCTACATCCCTCCCTATCTCTGTAACCTCCTGCAACCCTCCCTATCTCTGTAACCTCCTCTGGCCCCTACATCCCTCCCTATCTCTGTAACCTCCTGCAACCCTCCCGATCTCTGTAACCTCCTCCAGCCCCTACACCCCTCCCTATCTCTGTAACCTCCTCCAGCCCCGACACCCCTCCCTATTTCTGTAACCTCCTCCAGCCCCTACACCCCTCCCTATCTCTGTAACCTCCTCCAGCCCCGACACCCCTCCCTATCTCTGTAACCTCCTCCAGCCCCGACACCCCTCCCTACCTCTGTAACCTCCTCCAGCCCCTACACCCCTCCCTATCTCTGTAACCTCCTCCAGCCCCTGGGAGAGGGGATCAGATTGAGGTATATAACTTTTCTAAAGGAATTGATAAAGTAAATGGAGACCAAATGTTTCCCCTGTGGGGCAATCTGGGACAAGACGTACAGGCTGAGAGGCGGTAGAATATAAAACTGAGATGAGGAGGAACTACTTCTCGCAGAGGGTGGTGAATTTGTGGAACTCGCTGCCCCATCGCGCGGTGGAGCCTGAATGGTTTCAAGAAGGAGATGGATATATTTCTGATTTTAAAAAAAGAATATGGGAACCAGATGGGGAGGTGGATTGGAGACCAGGGAGAGATCACCAATGATCTGATTGAATGGCGGAGCAGGCTCAAAGGATTGAATTTGCCAACTTCTGCTCCTAATTCCTATGTTCCCACAGGTGTCCAGGCTTCCTCTCTGGAGCAGGCCACACCCAGGGCAAGATGGGAGACGGCTATCGAGAAATTCTGGACCTTCACCACCGACCTGGCTCAGTCAACAGAGGGGTTCATGAAGCAAATCCAGAGCTCCGAGCTGGACAGGAAACTCGAGTGAGTATATCAGACAGCACTGACCCTCTGCCAGTGCGGCACTCCCTCAGTACTGACCCTCTGACAGTGCGGCACTCCCTCAGCACTGACCCTCTGACAGTGCGGCACTCCCTCAGTACTGACCCTCTGACAGTGCGGCACTCCCTCAGTACTGACCCTCTGACAGTGCGGCACTCCCTCAGCACTGACCCTCTGACAGTGCGGCACTCCCTCAGTACTGACCCTCTGACAGTGCGGCACTCCCTCAGTACTGACCCTCTGACAGTGCGGCACTCCCTCAGTACTGACCCTCTGACAGTGCGGCACTCCCTCAGCACTGACCCTCTGACAGTGCGGCACTCCCTCAGCACTGACCCTCTGACAGTCCGGTACTCCCTCAGCACTGACCCTCTGACAGTGCGGCACTCCCTCAGTACTGACCCTCTGACAGTGCGGCACTCCCTCAGTACTGACCCTCTGACAGTGCGGTACTCCCTCAGCACTGACCCTCTGACAGTGCGGCACTCCCTCAGTACTGACCCTCTGACAGTGCGGCACTCCCTCAGCACTGACCCTCTGACAGTGCAGCACTCCCTCAGTACTGTTTAATATTGTGAGCAGTTTTGGGCCCCAATCTAAGGAAGGATATGCTGGCCTTGGAGGGGGTCCAGAGGAGTGTCACAAGAATGATCCCAGGAATGAAGAGCTTGTCGTATGAGGAACGGATGAGGCCTCTGAGTCTGTATTCGATGGAGTTTAGAAGGATGAGGGGGGATCTGATTGAAACTTACAGGATACTGAGAGGCCTGGATAGAGTGGACGTGGAGCAGATGTTTCCACGAGTGAGAGAAACTCGAGCCAGAGGGCACAACGTCAGAGTGAAGAGACGCTCCTTTAATACTGAGATGAGGAGGAGTTTCTTCAGCCGGAGGATGGTGAATCTGTGGAAGTCATTGCCACAGAGGGCTGTGGAGGCCGGGTCACTGAGTCTTTGAGACAGAGCTGCATAGGATCTTGATCAATTATGGGATCAAGGGTTACGGGACAAAGACAGGAGAATGGGGGATGAGAATCATATCAGCCATGATTGAATGGCGGAGCAGACTCGATGGGCCGAATGGCCTCATTCTGCTCCTACGTCTTATGGTCCTATGTTTCTGGGTTACTGGATTCAGGCCTTGAGAATCCTTTGACTCTTTGGGCACAAGTGTGGCTTTGAGTGAAGGTCAGAGGGGAATGAGTGAGGTGAACATTTGAGGGTGGGATAAAAATGGAGTTCGTGTTGTTGGAGTCACGTTCCTTTAGGCCCTGGATTTAAATCCTATTTTGAAGGTGGACAATTGGGGCCTCTTTTCAGAGGAAAGTTGTGTGAACCCTGGCTGCAATTATTCCCACTGTTCCCACAGTGAGCACACTGTAGAATGTGTTTCAGTGACTGGGAAGTATTTGGGAAGGAGCTGATGTGATCAAAGAAGCCTGGAAAACGGAAATCCGTTTCTCAAAACGAGTCTGCGATCCAACTTGAGTTTGTTTGTCCCGGAGTGAATCCTGGGTTGAGCCAGAAAGAGGTATTTGTTACTGGGGCAGCACGGTGGCACAGTGGTTAGCACTGCTGCCTCACAGCGCCAGGGACATGGGTTCAATTCCCGGCTTGGGTCACTGACTGTGTGGAGTTTGCACGTTATTCCCGTGTCTTTGTTTCCTCTGGGTGCTCCGGTTTCCTCCCACAGTCCAAAGATGTGTGGGCTCGGTGGATTGGCCATGTTAAATTGCCCTTTAGTGTCAGCGGGATTAGCAGGGTAAATATGTGGGTTTACGGGGATAGGGCCTGGGTGGGATTGTGGCTGGTGCAGACTCGATGGGCTGAATGGCCTCCTTCTGCACTGTAAGGATTCTATGATTCCCTCTTGTTCGATTCTTATGTTATAAGGTGGTTTGTCCAACTCAGTTCATGGTCGGGCACTGGGGAGAGTTACAGAACAAAGAGATCTAGGGGTACAGTTTCATAGCTCCTTGAAAGTGGAGTCACAGGTGGACAGAGTGGTGAAGAAGGCATTCAGCATGCTTGGTTTCATCGGTCAGAACATTGAATACAGGAGTTGGGACGTCTTGTTGAAGTTTTACAAGATATTGGTAAGGCCACACTTGGAAAACTGTGTACAATTCTGGTCACCCTATTATAGAAAGGATATTATTAAACTAGAAAGAGTGCAGAAAAGATTTACTGGGGTGCTACTGGGACTTGATTGTTTGAGTTATAAGGAGAGGCTGGATAGACTGGGATTTTTTTCCGTGGAGCGTAGGAGGCTTAAGGATGATCTTACAGAGGTCTATAAAATAATGAGGGGCATAGATCAGCTAGATAGTCAATATCTTTTCCCAAAGGTAGGGGAGTCTAAAACTAGAGGACATAGATTTAAGGTGAGAGGGGAGAGATACAAAAGTGACCAGAGGGGCAATTATTTCACACAGAGGGTGGTGAGCGTCTGGAACGAGCTGCCAGAGGTAGTATTAGAGGTGGATACAATTTTGTCTTTTAAAAAGCATTTAGATAGTTACATGGATAAGATGGGTATCGAGGGATATGGGCCAAACGCGGGCAATTGGGATTAGCTTGGTGGTTTAAAAAAAAGGGCGGCATGGACAAGTTGGGCCGAAGGGCCTGTTTCCATGCTGTAAACCTCTATGACTCTGTGGGTGGAATTTTACCAGCACATCCGCCCGAGGTTCGTCTGATCCCGCCCGAGGCCAGTGGAGAGTGCCGTTCTCCGAGCCTCGTCCACCCTGGGATCGGGGCGGGCGTGCTGGTAAGATTCCGGCCTATGACTCTAACTGTGCGACCTTTCTCGCTGACCCTGTCTCCTTCCCCTCCGCAGGTCGCTCATCTCAAACTGTATGGCTGAGCTCAATAACTCTGCCTCTGGCCTGCGGGCCCATCTGGGACCCTATGCCGAACGCTTCAACGCCGACGTGGAGGAGGTAACCGATCGGCTGAACCGCGACCTGACCTCGGTTCGCACCATGCTGATGAACTACAACGAGGAGGCCGGCCTGATGGTGAGGCAGAATGTGGATGATGTGCACCGCACGTTGGGCCTTTACCTGCGCAAGTACCGCAAGCGTCTGAACCGCGACCAGGCCACCATCCGGAGCAAGTTCCAGGAGTACTCCGACATGCTGCGTAACAAGCAGGAGCGCACGCTGGATGGCCTCCACGCCATGGCGGCTCCCTTCACCAGCTCAGTGAGCGACAAGGTCCAGCAACACTTCCAGAACATTCAGCAATCGCTGGCCCAGCAGGCCGAGGAGGTGAGGTCCAAGGCCGAGGCCCTGCAGGGTCACATCTCGGACAATGCCGAGGACCTGCGGGACTCCCTGCGCCTGAAGATGGAGGAGATCGGCACCTGGTTCGAGACGGAGGCACAGCGAATCTCCAAACGTTTCACTGACCTCTTCGAGTATCTCCAGCAGCAAGTGGTCAACTCCGAGAATGCTGAGACAGCCCAGCTGGAGAACGCCTAATCGTTAGCCTTTAACCTCTCCCCTTCAGCCACAATCCCAGCATCCTCTGCTTCCCACTCGGCCCATGGTTCCCCCGGTGACGTACGCCGTGCAACTACACACCGCTTTCCCTCTGCAACCACCATTCTCCTCATCAAAAAACAGGCATTGAGGTCTCACCAAGGTCACCTCACAGTAAGATAAAAGCAAAACCATAGAATCCCTACAGTGCAGAAGGAGTCCATTCGGCCCATCGAGTCTGCACCAACCACAATTCCACCTAGGCCCTATCACCACAATCCATGCATTTACCCTAGCTAGTCCCCCGACACTAAGGGGCAATTTAGCATGGCCAATCAACCTAACCCACACACCTTTGGACACTTCACTCAAAGATTGAATGAATGAACTGGGATTAAATCATTTTGTTCTGCTTGTCTACTTATCGATTTGCTGCAACGTTGCTCTGTAGAGGTTAGCAGGACCTCAATGCTGTTTCTGCTCACTTGACTAATACAATAAAGAAACTCTTTTCCAATGCTGTTTGCTTCCAGCTCTCTCTGTCATTCTCAGGTTCCACGTTCTGAGTAAGTCAGAAGCCAGACCTCCATGTGTAAAGCCAGCTCTGAATTAACACTCACAGCAGCAGAAATGTAACAGGATTAGGAAAAGCGAGGGAGAATCAGTTCACACCTCCCTCTGACTGGGTAACTGTAAACACAGGGGCAGCAGATGTACCTCTCCAGGGTCAGGACACCCCCAAGCCAGCAATGAAATAAAGTTCACATCACTCTACTTCCCAAAGCAGTTTACAACCAATTTACTTGCAGGGCGGCTCAGTGGTTAGCACTGAGGCCTCACAGCGCCAGGGACCCGGGTTCGATTCCCGGCTTGGGTCACCGTCTCTGTGGAGCTTGCACATTCTCCCCGTGTCTGCGTGGGTTTCCTCCGGGTGCTCCGGTTTCCTCCCACAGTCCAAAGATGTGCAGGTAAGGTGGATTGGCCATGCTAAATTGCCCCTTAGTGTCAGGGGGATTAGCAGGGTAAATGTGTGCAGTTATGGGAATAGGGCTTGGGTGGGATTGTGGTCGGTACAGACTCGATGGGTTGAATGACCTCTTTCTGTACTGTAGGGATTCTAACTTGAAATATAATCACTCTTGTAATGAATAAAACTTGGCTGCACTCCCTCAGCACTGACCCTCTGCTTTTTCCTGCCTATGATGTTAATGCAATTTGAAGGCCGCATTTGAAGCCTAGCTCCAGCCTCCACATGGATTCCCTATCTGGGCAGTCTGCTGGTACCAACCCTCCAGGATTGACTAGAATCCTTCGGAATTGAGTACCAATCTCCAGGATACGCCCACGTGTGCCCCTGGGGGAAAATCATCGGGACATTAAAAAAATTGCAACTATTTTCACATTTTTTTGAACTTTTCTCTTCACAATGTAGAAAGTGATTGGAAATTGGGAGGGGCAAAGCTGATTGGATGAGAGTCAAGCATCCCCCAATTGGGTAAAGGGTCTTCTTGCTTTCCCATTGGTGCAGGAAGGGGCATCACAAGGATTGGCTGACCAATGGTTGGAGAGTGGGACCCAGGTCATGTGATGAAACCTCCATGAATATATTTAAATACAGCAAGCAACTCGAACTGTTCTTTTATTCAAGGCAATAACTACAAATTCTCTGTGTGGCACAGTGGTTAGCACTGCTGCCTCACAGCGGCAGGGACCCGGGTTCAATTCCCGGCTTGGGTCACTGTCTTTGTGGAATTTGCACGTTCTCCCCGTGTCTGTGTGGGTTTCCTCTGGGTGCTCCGGTTTCCTCCCACAGCCCAAAGATGTGTCGGTCAGGTGGATTGGCCGTGATAAATTGTCTCCTAGTGTTCAAAGATGTGGAGGTTAGGTGCATTGGCCGTACTAAATTCTCCCTTAGAGTACCCGAACAGGTGCTGGGGTGTGGCAGCTGGCGGACTTTCAGAGTAACTTCGCTGCAGTGTTAATGTAAGCCTACTTGTGACACTAATAAATAAACTTTAAATATTAACAAAAACCAGAACAAAATACATTTGTATAACATCGTCCAGATACTAAAATATCACATGAGTGATTATCATGGTTCAATTTACCTCAAGTCGAATCAGTCATATCCCACAAGGAAAGGCTGGAGAGGTTCTGTTTATATCCACTGGAGTTTAGAGGAGTAAGAGGCAACTTGATCAAAACCTTTAAGATGCTGAGGGGTGTTGACAGGGTGGATGTGGAGAGGATGTTTCCTCTTGTGGGAGAATCGAGAACCAGGGGTCACTGTTTATGAATAAGGGTGGCCCATTTCAGACAGAGATCAGGAGAAATGTTTTCTCTTGGGGACTTTCTTCCTCAAAAGGCAGTGGGAGCAGAGTCTTTGAATATATTTAAGGCAGATCAAGATACAGAGTAAATCTTCCTCTACACTGTCCCCCATCAAACATTCCCAGGACAGGTATAACACGGGGTTAGATACAGAGTAAAGCTCTCTCTACACTGTCCCCATCAAACACTCCCAGGACAGGTACAGCACGGGGTTAGATACAGAGTAAAGCTCCCTCTACACTGTCCCCATCAAACACTCCCAGGACAGGTACAACATGGGGTTAGGTACAGAGTAAAGCTCCCTCTACACTGTCCCCATCAAACACTCCCAGGACAGGTACAGCACGGGGTTAGGTACAGAGTAAAGCTCCCTCTACACTGTCCCCATCAAACACTCCCAGGACAGGTACAACATGGGGTTAGGTACAGAGTAAAGCTCCCTCTACACTGTCCCCATCAAACACTCCCAGGACAGGTAGAGCATGGGGTTAGGTACAGAGTAAAGCTCCCTCGAGACTGTCCCCATCAAACACTCCCAGGACAGATATAGCACGGGGTTAGATACAGAGTAAAGCTCCCTCTACATTGTCCCCCATCAAACACTCCCAGGACAGGTACAGCATGGGGTTAGATACAGAGTAAAGCTCCCTTGGCGCTGTCCCCATCAAACACTCCCAGGACAGGTACAGCACGGGTTTAGATACAGAGTAAAGCTCCCTCTACACTGTCCCCATCAAACACTCCCAGGACAGGTACAGCACGGTTTTAGATACAGAGTAAATCTCCCTCTACACTGTCCCCATCAAACACGCTCAGGACAGGCACAGCATGGGGTTAGATACAGAGTAAAGCTCCCTCTACACTGTCCCCATCAAACACTCCCAGGACAGGTACAGCACGGGGTTAGATACAGAGTAAAGCTCCCTCTGCACTGTCCCCATCAAACACCCTCAGGACAGGTACAGCACGGGGTTAGATACAGAGTAAAGCTCCCTCTACACTGCCCCTATCAAACACTCCCAGGACAGGTACTGCACGGGGTTAGATACAGAGTAAAGCTCCCTCTACACTGTCCCCATCAAACACTCATGATGTGGAGATGCCGGCGTTGGACTGGGGTGAACACAGTAAGAAGTCTCACAACACCAGGTTAAAGTCCAACAGGTTTATTTGGTAGCAAATACCATCAAACACTCCCAGGACAGGTACAGCACGGGGTTAGATACAGAGCAAAAGTCCCTCTACACTGTCCCCATCAAACGCTCTCAGGACAGGTACAGCACGGGGTTAGATACAGAGTAAAGCTCCCTCTACACTGTCCCCATCAAACACTCCCAGGACAGGTACAGCCCAGGGTTAGATACAGAGTAAAGCTCCCTCCATAATGTCCCCCTGAAACACTGATACGCTGCAGGAAAGGATGTCCCGAGGACATGGGGAGACCATGCAGACGCTACGACAGCGGATGAATGAACACCGCTCGACAATCACCAGGCAGGAGTGTTCTCTTCCTGTTGGGGAACACTTCAGCAGTCACGGGCATTCAGCCTCTGATCTTCGGTTAAGCGTTCTCCAAGGCGGCCTTCACGACACACGACAACGCAGAGTCGCTGAGCAGAAACTGATAGCCAAGTTCCACACACATGAGGACGGCCTCAACCGGGATCTTGGGTTCATGTCACACTATCTGTAACCCCAACAACTTGCCTGGGCTTGCAAAATCTCACTAACTGTCCTGTCTGGAGACAATACACATCTCTTTAACCTGTGCTTAATGCTCTCTCCACTCACATTGTCTGTACCTTTGAGACTGACCTGTAAAGACTCGCATTCCAACCATTATTTTCTAAATTGAGTTTGTGTCTTTATATGCCCTGTTTGTGAACTGAAATCCCACTTACCTGACGAAGGGGCAGCGCTCCGAAAGCTCGTGGCTTTTGCGACCAAATAAACCTGTTGGACTTGAACCTGGTGTTGTGAGACTTCTTACTGTACTTGCCATGAAACACTCCCAGGACAGGTACAACACAGGGTTAGATACAGAGTAAAGCTCCCTCGACACTGTCCCCTTCAAACACTCCCAGGGCAGGTACAACACGGGGTTAGATACAGAGTAAAGCTCCCTCGACACTGTCCCCATCAAACACTCCCAGGACAGGTACAACACAAGGTTAGTTACAGAGTAAAGCTCCCTCGACACTGTCCCCATCAAACACTCCCAGGACAGGTACAGCACGGGGTTAGATACAGAGTAAAGCTCCCTCTACACTGTCCCCATCAAACACTCCCAGGACAGGTACAGCACGGGGTTAGATACAGAGTAAAGCTCCCTCTACACTGTCCGCATCAAACACTCCCAGGACAGGATCAGCATGGAGTGAGATACAGAGTAAAGTTCACTTAACATTGTCCCCATCAAATTCCAGGGAACTAGCGTAACAACTCTACCCTCTGCTGGATCAGAATAGAAGGTGATTTATTCATGAAAGCTTTGGAGATTGGAAAAGGTCATCCAGCCTCCCATAATCCCCACTCTCCCGGCACACCTAAATTTATCCTCCTCCCTCTCGTTGTGGTCAATGTTCTGTTCACCATGTGTGAGGAAAACAATGTGAGAGTGCTGAATGAATCACTCTGTCGGCATTTTCAAACTGGTGGCCAGCTGTTCTTCCAATCAAAATTAACTGGAGGCATGAGTGAGCATCGACCTGTTACTGCTCCCATTCCAACTCACTAAGACCAGGGCTGCAATGTTCCATTCCAAACAACATCCTGAAAACCTCCGAAACCCTCTGACAGTGCAGCACTCACTCAGTACTGACCCTCAGACAGTGCAGCACTCCCTCAGTACTGACACTCTGACAGTGCGGCACTCCCTCAGTACTGACCCTCTGACACGCGGCACTCCCTCAGCACAGACCCTCTGACAGTGCAGCACCCCCTCAGAACTGACCCTCTGACAGTGCAGCACTCCCTCAGTACTGACCCTCTGACAGTGCGGCACTCCCTCAGTACTGACCCTCTGACAGTGCAGCACTCCCTCAGTACTGACCCTCTGACAGTGCGGCACTCCCTCAGTACTGACCCTCTGACAGTGCAGCACTCCCTCAGTACTGACCCTCTGACAGTGCGGCACTCCCTCAGTACTGACACACTGACAGTGCAGCACACCCTCAGTACTGACCCTCTGACAGTGCGGCACTCCCTCAGTACTGACCGTCTGACAGTGCAGCACTCCCTCAGTACTGACCCTCTGACAGTGCGGCACTCCCTCAGTACTGACCCTCTGACACGCGGCACTTCCTCAGCACAGACCCTCTGACAGTGCAGCACTCCCTCAGTACTGACCCTCTGACAGTGCAGCACTCCCTCAGTACTGACCCTCTGACAGTGCGGCACTCCCTCAGTACTGACCCTCTGACAGTGCAGCACTCCCTCAGTACTGACCCTCTGACAGTGCGGCACTCCCTCAGTACTGACCCTCTGACAGTGCAGCACTCCCTCAGTACTGAAACTCTGACAGTGCGGCACTCCCTCAGTACTGACCCTCTGACAGTGCAGCACTCCCTCAGTACTGACCCTCTGACAGTGCAGCACACCCTCAGTACTGACCCTCTGACAGTGCGGCACTCCCTCAGTACTGACCGTCTGACAGTGCAGCACTCCCTCAGTACTGACACACTGACAGTGCAGCAATCCCTCAGTACTGACCCTCTGACAGTGCGGCACTCCCTCAGTACTGACCCTCTGACAGTGCGGCACTCCCTCAGTACTGACCCTCTGACAGTGCAGCACTCCCTCAGTACTGACCCTCTGACAGTGCAGCACTCCCTCAGTACTGACCCTCTGACAGTGCGGCGCTCCCTCAGCACAGACCCTCTGACAATGCAGCCCTCCCTCAGTACTGACCTTGTGACAGTGCGGCACTCCATCAGTACTGACCCTCTGACAGTGCAGCACTCCCTTAGTACTGACCCTCTGACAGTGCAGCACTCCCTGAGTACTGACCCTCTGACAGTGCGGCGCTCCCTCAGTACTGACCCTCCCCAAGTGCAGTACTCCCTCAGTACTGACCCTCTGACAGTGCAGCACTCCCTCAGTACTGACACACAGACAGTGTGGCACTCCCTCAGTACTGACCCTCTGACAGTGCGGCACTCCTCAGTACTGACCCTCTGACAGTGCAGCACTCCCTCAGTACTGACCCTCTGACAGTGCAGCACTCCCTCAGTACTGACCCTCTGACAGTGCAGAACTCCCTCAGTACTGACCCTCTGGCAGTGCAGCACTCCCTCAGTACTGACCCTCTGACAGTGCAGCACTCCCTCAGTACTGACTATCAGACAGTGCAGCACTCCCTCAGTACTGACCCTCTGACAATGCAGCACTCCCTCAGTACTGACCCTCTGACAGTGCAGCACTCCCTCAGTACTGACCCTCTGACAGTGCAGCACTCCCTCAGTACTGACCCTCTGACAGTGCAGCACTCCCTCAGTACTGACCCTCTGACAGTGCAGCACCCCCTCAGCACTGATCCTCTGACAGTGCAGCACTCCCTCAGTACTGACCCTCTGACAGTGCAGCACTCCCTCAGTACTGACCCTCTGACAGTGCGGCGCTCCCTCAGCACAGACCCTCTGACAATGCAGCCCTCCCTCAGTACTGACCTTGTGACAGTGCGGCACTCCCTCAGTACTGACCCTCTGACAGTGCAGCACTCCCTTAGTACTGACCCTCTGACAGTGCAGCACTCCCTTAGTACTGACCCTCTGACAGTGCGGCGCTCCCTCAGTACTGACCCTCTCCAAGTGCAGCACTCCCTCAGTACTGACCCTCTGACAGTGCAGCACTCCCTCAGTACTGACACACTGACAGTGTGGCACTCCCTCAGTACTGACCCTCTGACAGTGCGGCACTCCTCAGTACTGACCCTCTGACAGTGCAGCACTCCCTCAGTACTGACCCTCTGACAGTGCAGCACTCCCTCAGTACTGACCCTCTGACAGTGCGGCACTCCCTCAGTACTGACCCTCTGACATTGCGGCACTCCCTCAGTACTGACCCTCTGACAGTGCGGCACTCCCTCAGTACTGACCCTCTGACAGTGCGACACTCCCTCAGCACTGACCCTCTGACAGTGTGGCACTCCCTCAGCACTGACCCTCTGACAGTGTGGCACTCCCTCAGCACTGACCCTCTGACAGTGCGGCGCTGCATCAGTATTGACCCTCTGACAGTGCGGCACTCCCTCAGTACTGACCCTCTGACAGTGCAGCACTCCCTCAGTACTGACCCTCTGACAGTGCAGCACTCCCTCAGTACTGACCCTCTGACATTGCGGCACTCCCTTAGTACTGACTATCAGACAGTGCGGCGCTGCCTCAGTATTGACCCTCTGACAGTGCGGCACTCCCTCAGTACTGACCCTCTGACAGTGCGGCACCCCCTCAGTACTGGCCCTCTGACAGTGCGGCACTCCCTCAGTACTGACCCTCTGACAGTGCGGCACTCCCTCAGTACTGACCCTCTGACAGTGCGGCACTCCCTCAGTACTGACCCTCTGACAGTGCGGCACTCCCTAAGTACTGACCCTCCCACAGTGCGACACGCCCTCAGTACTGACCCTCTGACAGTGCGGCACTCCCTCAGCACTGACACTCTGACAGTGCAGCACTCCCTCAGTACTGACCCTCTGACAGTGCGGCACTCCCTCAGTACTGACCCTCTGACAGTGCAGCACTCCCTCAGTACTGACCCTCTGACAGTGCAGCACTCCCTCAGTACTGACCCTCTGACAGTGCAGCACTCCCTCAGTACTGACCCTCTGACAGTGCAGCACTCCCTCAGTACTGACCCTCTGACATTGCGGCACTCCCTTAGTACTGACTATCAGACAGTGCGGCGCTGCCTCAGTGTTGACCCTCTGACAGTGCAGCACTCCCTCAGTACTGACCCTCTGACAGTGCAGCACTCCCTCAGTACTGACCCTCTGACAGTGCGGCATTCCCTCAGTAGTGACCCTCTGACAGTGCGGCACTCCCTCAGTACTGACCCTCTGATAGTGCGGCTCTCCCTCAGTACTGACCCTCTGACAGTGCGGCACCCCCTCAGTACTGGCCCTCTGACAGTGCGGCACTCCCTCAGTACTGACCCTCTGACAGTGCGGCACTCCCTCAGTACTGACCCTCTGACAGTGCGGCACTCCCTCAGTACTGACCCTCTGACAGTGCGGCACTCCCTCAGTACTGACCCTCTGACAGTGCAGCACTCCCTCAGTACTGACCCTCTGACAGTGCGGCACTCCCTCAGTACTGACCCTCTGACAGTGCGGCACTCCCTCAGCACTGACACTCTGACAGTGCAGCACTCCCTCAGTACTGACCCTCTGACAGTGCGGCACTCTCTCAGCACTGACCCTCTGACAGTGCGGCACTCCCTCAGTACTGACCCTCTGACAGTGCAGCACTCCCTCAGTACTGACCCTCTGACAGTGCGGCGCTCCCTCAGTACTGACCCTCTGACAGTGCAGAACTCCCTCTGTACTGACCCTCTGACAGTGCAGAACTCCCTCAGTACTGACCCTCTGACAGTGCGGCGCTCCCTCAGTACTGACCCTCTGACAGTGCGGCACTCCCTCAGTACTGACCCTCTGACAGTGCGGCACTCCCTCAGTACTGACCCTCTGACAGTGCGGCACTCCCTCAGTACTGACCCTCTGACAGTGCAGCACTCCCTCAGTACTGACACACTGACAGTGCAGCACTCCCTCAGCACTGACCCTCTGACAGTGCAGCACTCCCTCAGTACTGACCCTCTGACAGTGCGGCACTCCCTCAGTACTGACCCTCTGACAGTGCGGCACTCCCTCAGTACTGACCCTCTGACAGTGCAGCACTACCTCAGTACTGACCCTCTGACAGTGCAGCACTCCCTCAGTACTGACACACTGACAGTGCAGCAGTCCCTCAGTACTGACACACTGACAGTGCAGCACCCCCTCAGTACTGACCCTCTGACAGTGCAGCACTCCCTCAGTACTGACCCTCTGACAGTGCGGCACTACCTCAGTACTGACCCTCTGACAGTGCGGCACTCCCTCAGTACTGACCCTCTGACAGTGCAGCACTCCCTCAGTACTGACCCTCTGACAGTGCGGCACTCCCTCAGTACTGACCCTCTGACAGTGCAGCACTCCCTCAGTACTGACCCTCTGACAGTGCAGCACTCCCTCAGTACTGACCCTCTGACAGTGCGGCGCTCCCTCAGCACAGACCCTCTGACAATGCAGCCCTCCCTCAGTACTGACCTTGTGACAGTGCGGCACTCCATCAGTACTGACCCTCTGACAGTGCAGCACTCCCTTAGTACTGACCCTCTGACAGTGCAGCACTCCCTGAGTACTGACCCTCTGACAGTGCGGCGCTCCCTCAGTACTGACCCTCTCCAAGTGCAGCACTCCCTCAGTACTGACCCTCTGACAGTGCAGCACTCCCTCAGTACTGACACACAGACAGTGTGGCACTCCCTCAGTACTGACCCTCTGACAGTGCGGCACTCCTCAGTACTGACCCTCTGACAGTGCAGCACTCCCTCAGTACTGACCCTCTGACAGTGCAGCACTCCCTCAGTACTGACCCTCTGACAGTGCAGAACTCCCTCAGTACTGACCCTCTGGCAGTGCAGCACTCCCTCAGTACTGACCCTCTGACAGTGCAGCACTCCCTCAGTACTGACTATCAGACAGTGCAGCACTCCCTCAGTACTGACCCTCTGACAATGCAGCACTCCCTCAGTACTGACCCTCTGACAGTGCAGCACTCCCTCAGTACTGACCCTCTGACAGTGCAGCACTCCCTCAGTACTGACCCTCTGACAGTGCAGCACTCCCTCAGTACTGACCCTCTGACAGTGCAGCACCCCCTCAGCACTGATCCTCTGACAGTGCAGCACTCCCTCAGTACTGACCCTCTGACAGTGCGGCACCCCCTCAGTACTGGCCCTCTGACAGTGCGGCACTCCCTCAGTACTGACCCTCTGACAGTGCGGCACTCCCTCAGTACTGACCCTCTGACAGTGCGGCACTCCCTCAGTACTGACCCTCTGACAGTGCGGCACTCCCTAAGTACTGACCCTCCCACAGTGCGACACGCCCTCAGTACTGACCCTCTGACAGTGCGGCACTCCCTCAGCACTGACACTCTGACAGTGCAGCACTCCCTCAGTACTGACCCTCTGACAGTGCGGCACTCCCTCAGTACTGACCCTCTGACAGTGCAGCACTCCCTCAGTACTGACCCTCTGACAGTGCAGCACTCCCTCAGTACTGACCCTCTGACAGTGCAGCACTCCCTCAGTACTGACCCTCTGACAGTGCAGCACTCCCTCAGTACTGACCCTCTGACATTGCGGCACTCCCTTAGTACTGACTATCAGACAGTGCGGCGCTGCCTCAGTGTTGACCCTCTGACAGTGCAGCACTCCCTCAGTACTGACCCTCTGACAGTGCAGCACTCCCTCAGTACTGACCCTCTGACAGTGCGGCATTCCCTCAGTAGTGACCCTCTGACAGTGCGGCACTCCCTCAGTACTGACCCTCTGATAGTGCGGCTCTCCCTCAGTACTGACCCTCTGACAGTGCGGCACCCCCTCAGTACTGGCCCTCTGACAGTGCGGCACTCCCTCAGTACTGACCCTCTGACAGTGCGGCACTCCCTCAGTACTGACCCTCTGACAGTGCGGCACTCCCTCAGTACTGACCCTCTGACAGTGCGGCACTCCCTCAGTACTGACCCTCTGACAGTGCAGCACTCCCTCAGTACTGACCCTCTGACAGTGCGGCACTCCCTCAGTACTGACCCTCTGACAGTGCGGCACTCCCTCAGCACTGACACTCTGACAGTGCAGCACTCCCTCAGTACTGACCCTCTGACAGTGCGGCACTCTCTCAGCACTGACCCTCTGACAGTGCGGCACTCCCTCAGTACTGACCCTCTGACAGTGCAGCACTCCCTCAGTACTGACCCTCTGACAGTGCGGCGCTCCCTCAGTACTGACCCTCTGACAGTGCAGAACTCCCTCTGTACTGACCCTCTGACAGTGCAGAACTCCCTCAGTACTGACCCTCTGACAGTGCGGCGCTCCCTCAGTACTGACCCTCTGACAGTGCGGCACTCCCTCAGTACTGACCCTCTGACAGTGCGGCACTCCCTCAGTACTGACCCTCTGACAGTGCGGCACTCCCTCAGTACTGACCCTCTGACAGTGCAGCACTCCCTCAGTACTGACACACTGACAGTGCAGCACTCCCTCAGCACTGACCCTCTGACAGTGCAGCACTCCCTCAGTACTGACCCTCTGACAGTGCGGCACTCCCTCAGTACTGACCCTCTGACAGTGCGGCACTCCCTCAGTACTGACCCTCTGACAGTGCAGCACTACCTCAGTACTGACCCTCTGACAGTGCAGCACTCCCTCAGTACTGACACACTGACAGTGCAGCAGTCCCTCAGTACTGACACACTGACAGTGCAGCACCCCCTCAGTACTGACCCTCTGACAGTGCAGCACTCCCTCAGTACTGACCCTCTGACAGTGCGGCACTACCTCAGTACTGACCCTCTGACAGTGCGGCACTCCCTCAGTACTGACCTTCTGACAGTGCAGCACTCCCTCAGTACTGACCCTCTGACAGTGCGGCACTCCCTCAGTACTGACCCTCTGACAGTGCAGCACTCCCTCAGTACTGACCCTCTGACAGTGCAGCACTCCCTCAGTACTGACCCTCTGACAGTGCGGCGCTCCCTCAGCACAGACCCTCTGACAATGCAGCCCTCCCTCAGTACTGACCTTGTGACAGTGCGGCACTCCATCAGTACTGACCCTCTGACAGTGCAGCACTCCCTTAGTACTGACCCTCTGACAGTGCAGCACTCCCTGAGTACTGACCCTCTGACAGTGCGGCGCTCCCTCAGTACTGACCCTCTCCAAGTGCAGCACTCCCTCAGTACTGACCCTCTGACAGTGCAGCACTCCCTCAGTACTGACACACAGACAGTGTGGCACTCCCTCAGTACTGACCCTCTGACAGTGCGGCACTCCTCAGTACTGACCCTCTGACAGTGCAGCACTCCCTCAGTACTGACCCTCTGACAGTGCAGCACTCCCTCAGTACTGACCCTCTGACAGTGCAGAACTCCCTCAGTACTGACCCTCTGGCAGTGCAGCACTCCCTCAGTACTGACCCTCTGACAGTGCAGCACTCCCTCAGTACTGACTATCAGACAGTGCAGCACTCCCTCAGTACTGACCCTCTGACAATGCAGCACTCCCTCAGTACTGACCCTCTGACAGTGCAGCACTCCCTCAGTACTGACCCTCTGACAGTGCAGCACTCCCTCAGTACTGACCCTCTGACAGTGCAGCACTCCCTCAGTACTGACCCTCTGACAGTGCAGCACCCCCTCAGCACTGATCCTCTGACAGTGCAGCACTCCCTCAGTACTGACCCTCTGACAGTGCAGCACTCCCTCAGTACTGACCCTCTGACAGTGCGGCGCTCCCTCAGCACAGACCCTCTGACAATGCAGCCCTCCCTCAGTACTGACCTTGTGACAGTGCGGCACTCCCTCAGTACTGACCCTCTGACAGTGCAGCACTCCCTTAGTACTGACCCTCTGACAGTGCAGCACTCCCTTAGTACTGACCCTCTGACAGTGCGGCGCTCCCTCAGTACTGACCCTCTCCAAGTGCAGCACTCCCTCAGTACTGACCCTCTGACAGTGCAGCACTCCCTCAGTACTGACACACTGACAGTGTGGCACTCCCTCAGTACTGACCCTCTGACAGTGCGGCACTCCTCAGTACTGACCCTCTGACAGTGCAGCACTCCCTCAGTACTGACCCTCTGACAGTGCAGCACTCCCTCAGTACTGACCCTCTGACAGTGCGGCACTCCCTCAGTACTGACCCTCTGACATTGCGGCACTCCCTCAGTACTGACCCTCTGACAGTGCGGCACTCCCTCAGTACTGACCCTCTGACAGTGCGACACTCCCTCAGCACTGACCCTCTGACAGTGTGGCACTCCCTCAGCACTGACCCTCTGACAGTGTGGCACTCCCTCAGCACTGACCCTCTGACAGTGCGGCGCTGCATCAGTATTGACCCTCTGACAGTGCGGCACTCCCTCAGTACTGACCCTCTGACAGTGCAGCACTCCCTCAGTACTGACCCTCTGACAGTGCAGCACTCCCTCAGTACTGACCCTCTGACATTGCGGCACTCCCTTAGTACTGACTATCAGACAGTGCGGCGCTGCCTCAGTACTGACCCTCTGACAGTGCAGCACTCCCTCAGTACTGACCCTCTGACAGTGCAGCACTCCCTCAGTACTGACCCTCTGACAGTGCAGCACTCCCTCAGTACTGACCCTCTGACATTGCGGCACTCCCTTAGTACTGACTATCAGACAGTGCGGCGCTGCCTCAGTGTTGACCCTCTGACAGTGCAGCACTCCCTCAGTACTGACCCTCTGACAGTGCAGCACTCCCTCAGTACTGACCCTCTGACAGTGCGGCATTCCCTCAGTAGTGACCCTCTGACAGTGCGGCACTCCCTCAGTACTGACCCTCTGATAGTGCGGCTCTCCCTCAGTACTGACCCTCTGACAGTGCGGCACCCCCTCAGTACTGGCCCTCTGACAGTGCGGCACTCCCTCAGTACTGACCCTCTGACAGTGCGGCACTCCCTCAGTACTGACCCTCTGACAGTGCGGCACTCCCTCAGTACTGACCCTCTGACAGTGCGGCACTCCCTCAGTACTGACCCTCTGACAGTGCAGCACTCCCTCAGTACTGACCCTCTGACAGTGCGGCACTCCCTCAGTACTGACCCTCTGACAGTGCGGCACTCCCTCAGCACTGACACTCTGACAGTGCAGCACTCCCTCAGTACTGACCCTCTGACAGTGCGGCACTCTCTCAGCACTGACCCTCTGACAGTGCGGCACTCCCTCAGTACTGACCCTCTGACAGTGCAGCACTCCCTCAGTACTGACCCTCTGACAGTGCGGCGCTCCCTCAGTACTGACCCTCTGACAGTGCAGAACTCCCTCTGTACTGACCCTCTGACAGTGCAGAACTCCCTCAGTACTGACCCTCTGACAGTGCGGCGCTCCCTCAGTACTGACCCTCTGACAGTGCGGCACTCCCTCAGTACTGACCCTCTGACAGTGCGGCACTCCCTCAGTACTGACCCTCTGACAGTGCGGCACTCCCTCAGTACTGACCCTCTGACAGTGCAGCACTCCCTCAGTACTGACACACTGACAGTGCAGCACTCCCTCTGCACTGACCCTCTGACAGTGCAGCACTCCCTCAGTACTGACCCTCTGACAGTGCGGCACTCCCTCAGTACTGACCCTCTGACAGTGCGGCACTCCCTCAGTACTGACCCTCTGACAGTGCAGCACTACCTCAGTACTGACCCTCTGACAGTGCAGCACTCCCTCAGTACTGACACACTGACAGTGCAGCAGTCCCTCAGTACTGACACACTGACAGTGCAGCACCCCCTCAGTACTGACCCTCTGACAGTGCAGCACTCCCTCAGTACTGACCCTCTGACAGTGCGGCACTACCTCAGTACTGACCCTCTGACAGTGCGGCACTCCCTCAGTACTGACCCTCTGACAGTGCAGCACTCCCTCAGTACTGACCCTCTGACAGTGCGGCACTCCCTCAGTACTGACCCTCTGACAGTGCAGCACTCCCTCAGTACTGACCCTCTGACAGTGCAGCACTCCCTCAGTACTGACCCTCTGACAGTGCGGCGCTCCCTCAGCACAGACCCTCTGACAATGCAGCCCTCCCTCAGTACTGACCTTGTGACAGTGCGGCACTCCATCAGTACTGACCCTCTGACAGTGCAGCACTCCCTTAGTACTGACCCTCTGACAGTGCAGCACTCCCTGAGTACTGACCCTCTGACAGTGCGGCGCTCCCTCAGTACTGACCCTCTCCAAGTGCAGCACTCCCTCAGTACTGACCCTCTGACAGTGCAGCACTCCCTCAGTACTGACACACAGACAGTGTGGCACTCCCTCAGTACTGACCCTCTGACAGTGCGGCACTCCTCAGTACTGACCCTCTGACAGTGCAGCACTCCCTCAGTACTGACCCTCTGACAGTGCAGCACTCCCTCAGTACTGACCCTCTGACAGTGCAGAACTCCCTCAGTACTGACCCTCTGGCAGTGCAGCACTCCCTCAGTACTGACCCTCTGACAGTGCAGCACTCCCTCAGTACTGACTATCAGACAGTGCAGCACTCCCTCAGTACTGACCCTCTGACAATGCAGCACTCCCTCAGTACTGACCCTCTGACAGTGCAGCACTCCCTCAGTACTGACCCTCTGACAGTGCAGCACTCCCTCAGTACTGACCCTCTGACAGTGCAGCACTCCCTCAGTACTGACCCACTGACAGTGCAGCACCCCCTCAGCACTGATCCTCTGACAGTGCAGCACTCCCTCAGTACTGACCCTCTGACAGTGCAGCACTCCCTCAGTACTGACCCTCTGACAGTGCGGCGCTCCCTCAGCACAGACCCTCTGACAATGCAGCCCTCCCTCAGTACTGACCTTGTGACAGTGCGGCACTCCCTCAGTACTGACCCTCTGACAGTGCAGCACTCCCTTAGTACTGACCCTCTGACAGTGCAGCACTCCCTTAGTACTGACCCTCTGACAGTGCGGCGCTCCCTCAGTACTGACCCTCTCCAAGTGCAGCACTCCCTCAGTACTGACCCTCTGACAGTGCAGCACTCCCTCAGTACTGACACACTGACAGTGTGGCACTCCCTCAGTACTGACCCTCTGACAGTGCGGCACTCCTCAGTACTGACCCTCTGACAGTGCAGCACTCCCTCAGTACTGACCCTCTGACAGTGCAGCACTCCCTCAGTACTGACCCTCTGACAGTGCGGCACTCCCTCAGTACTGACCCTCTGACATTGCGGCACTCCCTCAGTACTGACCCTCTGACAGTGCGGCACTCCCTCAGTACTGACCCTCTGACAGTGCGACACTCCCTCAGCACTGACCCTCTGACAGTGTGGCACTCCCTCAGCACTGACCCTCTGACAGTGTGGCACTCCCTCAGCACTGACCCTCTGACAGTGCGGCGCTGCATCAGTATTGACCCTCTGACAGTGCGGCACTCCCTCAGTACTGACCCTCTGACAGTGCAGCACTCCCTCAGTACTGACCCTCTGACAGTGCAGCACTCCCTCAGTACTGACCCTCTGACATTGCGGCACTCCCTTAGTACTGACTATCAGACAGTGCGGCGCTGCCTCAGTATTTACCCTCTGACAGTGCAGCACTCCCTCAGTAGTGACCCTCTGACAGTGTGGCAGTCCCTCAGTACTGACCCTCTGACAGTGCGGCACCCCCTCAGTACTGGCCCTCTGACAGTGCGGCACTCCCTCAGTACTGACCCTCTGACAGTGCGGCACTCCCTCAGTAGTGACCCTCTGACAGTGCGGCACTCCCTCAGTACTGACCCTCTGATAGTGCGGCTCTCCCTCAGTACTGACCCTCTGACAGTGCGGCACCCCCTCAGTACTGGCCCTCTGACAGTGCGGCACTCCCTCAGTACTGACCCTCTGACAGTGCGGCACTCCCTCAGTACTGACCCTCTGACAGTGCGGCACTCCCTCAGTACTGACCCTCTGACAGTGCGGCACTCCCTCAGTACTGACCCTCCCACAGTGCGGCACTCCCTCAGCACTGACACTCTGACAGTGCAGCACTCCCTCAGTACTGACCCTCTGACAGTGCGGCACTCCCTCAGTACTGACCCTCTGACAGTGCGGCACTCCCTCAGCACTGACACTCTGACAGTGCAGCACTCCCTCAGTACTGACCCTCTGACAGTGCGGCACTCTCTCAGCACTGACCCTCTGACAGTGCGGCACTCCCTCAGTACTGACCCTCTGACAGTGCAGCACTCCCTCAGTACTGACCCTCTGACAGTGCGGCGCTCCCTCAGTACTGACCCTCTGACAGTGCAGAACTCCCTCTGTACTGACCCTCTGACAGTGCAGAACTCCCTCAGTACTGACCCTCTGACAGTGCGGCGCTCCCTCAGTACTGACCCTCTGACAGTGCGGCACTCCCTCAGTACTGACCCTCTGACAGTGCGGCACTCCCTCAGTACTGACCCTCTGACAGTGCGGCACTCCCTCAGTACTGACCCTCTGACAGTGCAGAACTCCCTCAGCACTGACAGCGCTGGTTTCACTGAAGTTACAATTATGTAAACACAGGGGTTCGTTTACTGACAAACAACTCCTGACTCACTCTGGTGAGGTCACCTGTGTGGCTCTTTTCACTTTGTCTGGAGCCTGGCGTTCCTCCCTTTGTAGAATTATATTCAATTAGGGTAATTATAATCACAGACATTGTACATAAAGCCAGTTAGACAGTTGTGAAACTTCAGACCACTCTCTCGGCCGTTCCCAGGTAAGGGTTTGATATAAATCTGTCAGTGTTGAATGCAGAATCTTTTCGATTTTTCCGTCTCTCCTCAATCAATGAAGTTTTATTGATCATTTAATTCCACCAACAGGTGGCAGTCTTGGGTCAGTTATCAATCACACCACTCTGAGTGAACCCAAATCATTCCTTCCCTCCGTCTCTCTCCCTCTTTCCCTTTTTCTCTCTCCTTCTCTCTCTCATCTTCCTCTTCCCTTCTCCCTCTCCCTCTTCTCCTTCTTGCTCTCTTTCTGTCACTTTTGCCATTCCCCTTTATCCATTATGGCAGCACGGTGGCACAGTGGTTAGCGCTGCTGCCTCACAGCACCAGGGACCCGAGTTCAATTCCCGGCTTGGGTCACTGTCTGTGTGGAGTCTGCACGTTCTCCCCGTGTCTGCGTGGGTTTCCTCCAGGTGCTCCGGTTTCCTCCCACAGTCCGAAAGACGTGCTGGTTAGGGTGCTTTGGCCATGCTAAATTCTCCCTCAGTGTACCCGAACAGGCACAGGAGTGTGGCGACTAGGGGATTTTCACAGTAACTTCATTGCAGTGTTAATGTAAGCCTATTTGTGACACTAATAAATAAACCATCTCCCTCTTTATTTCTCTCTCCCTCTCTCTCCCTCTCCTTCTATCCCTCTTTCTCTTTCATTTTCTCTCCGCCTTCCCCACTCACTCTTTCATTCTTTATTCTCTCTCTGTTCTTTCATTCCTTCCTTTTATTGCTCCCTCTCTCCGCTCACTGCTTCCCCAGTCTGAGATGTGTCACACGCTCTGGTGGGCGGCGTGGACCCCCCCCCCCCACCCCTAGCCCCCATCCCCCTCCGACACTCCTGCGTTCTCGGACCCCCCCCACTTCCCCCTCCCCTCGACAGTGGGGTGGTATTGGTGTGGTCGTATTGTCACTGGGTTTGCAATCTGGAGGCCCAGACACTGGGGACACGGGTTCAAATCCCATTATGGCACCTTGAGTCATAGAATTCCTATCGTGCAGAAGGAGGCCATTTGGCCCATCGAGTCTGCACCAACCACAATCCCACCCAGGCCCTATCCCCATAACCAATCCTTCTAACGTACGCACTCCAGGACACTAAATGGCAATTTCACACGGCCAAAGCACCTAACCCACGCATCTTTGTATATCTTTGGAGTAAACACAGTAAGAGTTTTAACAACACCAGGTTAAAGTCCAACAGGTTTATTTGGTAGCAAAAGCTACAAGCTTTCGGAGCGCTGCTCCTTCGTCAGATGGAGTGGAAATCTGCTCTCAAACAGGGCACAGAGAAAGTTACAGAATACTAATTAGAATGCGACAGTGAGCTTTACCAGCACGTATCTAAAGTGGGGAAAGGCTGCAGGAAAGGATGTTCCGAGGCATGGTACATTGGGGAAACCATGCAGACGCTACGACAACGGATGAATGAACACCGCTCGACAATCACCAGGCAAGACTGTTCTCTTCCTGTGGGGGAGCACTTCAGCAGTCATGGGCATTCAGCCTCTGATCTTCAGGTAAGCGTTCTCCAAGGCGGCCTTCACGCCACACGACAACGCAGAGTCGCTGAGCAGAAACTGATAGCCAAGTTCCGCACACATGAGGACGGCCTAAACTGGGATCTTGGGTTCATGTCACACTGTCAGTAACCCCCACAACTTGCCTCCTGGACTTGCAGAACTTCACTGGCTGTCCTGTCTGGAGACAATACACATTTCTTTAACCTGTGCCTAATGCTCCCTCTACTCACATTGTCTGTATCTTTAAATGTAGCTGTAAAGATTCGCATTCTAATCAGTTTTCTGTAACTTGATTTTGTGTCTCTGTGCCCTGTTTGAGAGCAGATATCCACTCCATCTGACGAAGGAGCAGCACTCCGAAAGCTAATGGTATTTGCTACCAAATAAACCTGTTGGACTTTAACCTGGTGTTGTTAAAACTCTTACTGTGTTTACCCCAGTCCAACGCCGGCATCTCCACATCATACCTTTGGAGTCACAGAGTGGTACAGCACAGGAAGGGCCCTTCTGCCCATCGAGTTTGTACCGACAATAACCAGCACTAAAGTCTGACCTACATGTGACTCCAGACCCATCGGGCAGGATTTTATGGCCTCTTGGAGTCATAGAGGTTTACAGCACGGAAACAGGCCCTTCGGCCCAACCTGTCCATGCCGCCTTTTTCTTTTAAAACCCCTAAGCTAATCCCAATTGCCCGCATTTGGCCCATATCCCTCTGTACCCATCTTACCCATGGAACTATCTAAATGCTTTTTAAAAGACAAAATTGTACCCGCCTCGACTGCTACCTCTGGCAGCTCGTTCCAGACGCTCACCACCCTCTGTGTGAAAAAATTGCTCCCTTTTGTATCTCTCCCCTCTCACCTTAAACCTATGCCCTCTAGTTTAAGACTCCCCTACCTTTGGGAAAAGATATTGACTATCTAGCTGATCTATGCCCCTCATTATTTTATAGACCTCTATAAGATCACCCCTCAGCCTCCTGCGCTCCAGAGAAAAAAGTCCCAGTCTATCCAGCCTCTCCTTATAACTCAAACCATCAAGTCCCAGGAGCATCCTAGTCAATCTTTACTGCACTCTTTCCAGTTTAATAATATCCTTTCTATAATAGGGTGACCAGAATAATATAATATTCTATAATAGGGTGACCTCGCTCATCCCGAGATCATAAAATCCCACCTGAGGCCAACAGACCTTCCCATGATCCGGCAAAATTCCAGCTGTAGTGCGGAATTTTCCTGTCCCACCCACTACGTTGACCTGGGATGGGATTTTCTGACCTTGAGGCGAATGTGGCCGGCAAATCCCTCCCATAAAGTATTCCATCACACTCCTGCCTTGTGCCTTCGTGGCGGGAGTCAGGAGGTGAGTTACTCGCCACAGGATTCCCAGCCTCTGACCTGACAGGGGACAATAAAATGGGGGCACAACTTCTCTGAATTGTGTTCATTCCTTTTTTAAGTTCAGATTAGATCCTGAGGTGTTGTTTCCGCCCCCCCCCCCCCCCCGAACCCCTCTTTCCTGGCTGGAGAGTCTGGAACATGAGGGGGGGGGGGTCGGGGGTCAGCATCTCCGGGTAAGAGAGTGGCCATCTTGGACTGAGATGAGGAGAAACATTTTCACTCCGAGTGGGGTGAATCTTTGGAAATCTGTCCTCCACCCCCAGAGCTACAGATGCCCCGTCGCTGAGTATATTCTGGACTGAGATCCATAGGCCCTGAGGGATAGGGCATGAAAGTGTAGTTGGGAGAGAGTGAAGATTGTATTGAATGGGGAGGTAGCAGGTTCAATGGGCCAAATGGCCACCTCTTGCTCCTATTTCCTGTGTCCTTGTGTTTTTATGTTCAGAACAATTGCGGAAGAAATGAAGCTCCAAGTCTGTGGCCTTGCTGTGTTTCTGCTCACAATGTTTGTCATCACAGGTTAGTGTCCAAAGAAAGAAGACTTAAAGTCAATGAATCATCATCGATGTGTTGTTACAACTATACAGGGCCTTGGTGAGGCCACACCTAGAATATTATGTGCAGTTTAGGTCTCCTTTTCTGAGGAAGGATGTTCTTGCTCTCGAGGGAGCGCAGCGAAGGTTTACCAGGCTGATTCTGGGGATGGCGGGACTGATGTATGAGGAGAGATTGACTCGGTTAGGATTGTTTTCACTGGAGTTCAGACGAAAGAGAGGGAATCTCACAGAGACTTATAAAATTCTAACAGGACAAGACAGGGTAGATGCAGGGGGGATGTTCCTGATGATGGGGGAGTCCAGAACCAGGGGTCACAGTCTGAGGATTCAGGGTAGACCATTTAGGACGGAGATGAGGAGACATTTCTTCACCCAGAGAGTGGTGAGTCTGTGGAATCCATTACCACAGGAAGTAGTTGATGCCAAAACATTGAATGTATTCAAGAGGCGGCTGGATATAGCACTTGGGGTGAACGGGATCAAAGGTTATGGGGAGAAAGCAGGATTAGGCTATTGAGTTGGATGATCAGCCATGATGGTGATGAACAGAGCAGGCTCGAAGGGCCGAATGGCCTCCTCCTGCTCCTATCTTTTATGTTTCTATCATCTGTAACTCTGTGTCCTTGCTATAATTACTGCAAACAGTAACTGAGAAAGGACTGCGAGAGAGAGAGAGAGAGAAAGTTAGCCCCCACCTCTGGGGATTTGGATAGAGGTTTGATGGCTGACACAGACATGATGGGCTGAAGGGCCTCTCTCTGTGCTGTAATGACTCTGTAACTGTGTTGAGTCCTGTACCCTGTACCTCAGGGAGGAGATATGGGCCTTGGAGGGAGAGTATTCACCAGAACGATCCAGGGACTGAAAGGGTTAAACTCCGA
>NC_135820.1:2269089-2344089 GCF_964213995.1 Mustelus asterias | reverse complement strand
GGCCTCAGAGCATTGCAGGGATAAAACTGCTCAGCCGCTGCGCGTAAAGTTTACCAGTGAGATATCTCTGCAATCACAAAATGTCTGCACTCATGTTTGCACCTTCTAGTAGCTTCTGCGATGCCTGGTTACCTCCCTCTGAGTCCACGACCAGCCTTAACTAATCGAACACAGTGAGCACACATCAGTTACTAGGCTCATCTCATCAAACACAGAACAATTAAACAGGACAGGTGGAGGAAGGACATTTGCACGGAGGAGCAATCCATCCTCGAAGCTTCCGATATTGCACAGCAAGAGGCCAGATCCTACTCTGGCCGGGGTGTAAGTTATCGGCTCCCTGAGGTTCTACGATGTAAACTCACCTCCCACCACAGCGGAACGGCAGAATTGTGATGTCTCAATGAGGAGAGAAGGAGTTTTAATTCTCACCTGTACCAGTCCAGATTTCTGCTCAATGGCACATTGGATAAAAATTAAATAAAATCTAATTGACTCAAATCACTGTGTCTCAGATATATCTGTACATGAATTGCCCGTAAGGAACTACCCCTTCTTTGACAACCCTCCCTATCTCTGTAACCTCCTCCAGCCCCGACAACCCTCCCTATCTCTGTAACCTCCTCTAGCCCCTACACCCCTCCCTACCTATCTCTGTAACCTCTTCCAGCCCCTACAACCTTCCCTTTCTCTGTAACCTCTTCCAGCCCCTACAACCTTCCCTTTCTCTGTAACCTCTTCCAGCCCCTACAACCTTCCCTTTCTCTGTAACCTCCTCCAGCCCCTACACCCCTCCCTATCTCTGGAACCTCCTCCAGCCCCTACAACCTTCCCTATCTCTGTAACCTCCTCCAGCCCCGACAACCCTCCCTATCCCTGTAACCTCCTCCAGCCCCTACAATCCTCCCTATCTCTCTAACCTCCTCCAGCCCCTACAACCTTCCCTTTCTCTGTAACCTCCTCCAGCCCCTACAACCCTCCCTATCTCTGTAACCTCCTCCAATCCCTACAACACTCCCTATTCCTGCAAACTCCTCCAGCCCCAACAACCCTCCCTATCTCTGCAACCTCCTCCAGGCCCTGCAACTCTCCCTATCTCTGTAACCTCCAGCCCCGACAACCCTCCCTATCTCTGTAACCTCCTCCAGCCCTGATAAACCTCCCTATCTTTGTAACCTCCTCCAATCCCTACAACACTCCCTATTTCTGCAAACTCCTCCAGCCCCGACACCCCTCCCTATCTCTGTAAGCTCCACCAGCTCCTACAACCCTCCCTATCTCTGTAACCTCCAGCCCCTACACCCCTCCCTATCCCTGTAACCTCCTCCAAACCCTACAACCCTCCAAGATCTCTGTGCTCCTCCAATTCCAGCCTCTTGAGCATCCCCTTAATCCCATCGCTCCACCATTGACGGCCGTGCCTTCAGCTGCCTGGTAGGATGGCCCTGAGCTCTGGAATTCCCTCCCTCAACCTCTCCACTTCCCTCTCTCGCAGTCTCTCCTTCTTTAAGATGCTCCTTTTAACTGCCCTCTTTGACGGGGTCACTTGTCCCTAATATTTCTCTTTGAGGCCTGGGGTCTGATTGTATTTGATCATTTCTGCTGTGAAGCTTCCTAGGTTGTGGCGCTAGATTTAATGGTGCTATAGGAATGAAAGTTGTTGATGCTGGGGCATCCCGGAGAGATCCTTTGGATGATCTGGTGGGATGGAAAGAGGTTGGGATGAGAAATGATTGGTTGAGACAGTTACCTACGTGGGCGGCCTAATTCTAGATTTTAAGGCGTAAATGAGGGGCAGGAGGTTTAGAAGGGAGTTGAGGAAATATTTTTTCACCCAGAGGGTGGTGGGTGCCTGGAATGCGCTCTCCAGGATGGTGGGAGAAGTGGGAAAGCTCACAACTATTAAAAAGTACGTGGATGAGCATTTGAAAATGTCATATGACACGGTGGCACAGTGGTTAGCACTGCTGCCTCACAGCGCCAGGGACCCGGGTTCAATTCCCGGCTTGGGTCACTGTCTGTGTGGAGTTTGCACATTCTCCCCGTGTCTGCGTGGGTTTCCTCTGGGTGCTCCGGTTTCCTCCCACAGTCTGAAAGATGTGCTGGTTAGGTGCATTGGCCGTGCTAAATTCTCCCTCAGTGTACCCGAACAGGCGCCGGAGTGTGGCGGCTAGGGGATTTTCACAGTAACTTCATTGCAGTGTTAATGCAAGCCAACTTGTGACACTAATAAATAAACATTAAAAAAAAGTGCTGGAAAGGGGAATTAGTGCAGATTTAGTGTAGTTTTGTCAGTGCAGACTCGATGGGCCGAAGGGCCTCTTCATAGAATCATCATAGAATCCCTACAGTGCAGCAGGAGGCCATTTGTGTCCAGAGGGGCAATTTGTTCACACAGAGGGTGGTGAGTGTCTGGAACAAGCTGCCAGGGGTACTGGTTAAGGCGAGTACAATTTTGTCTTTTAAAAAGCATTTAGATAGTTACGTGGATAAGATGGGTATCGAGGGATATGGGCCAAATGCGGGCAATTGGGATTAGTTTAGGGGTTTAAAAAAAAGGGAGGCATGGACAAGTTGGGCCGAAGGGCCTGTTTCCGTGCTGTAAACCTCTCTGATTCTATGACCTTCCTACAGGAGGCACCCATATTTCATAAATATTTAAGGCTCAGATAGCCAGGTGTTTGATCAGTCAGGGATTTGATTTGATTTGATTTGGTTCATTATTGTCACATGTATTAACATACAGTGAAAAGTATTGTTTCTTGCATGCTAAATAGACAAAGCATACCATTCATAGAGAAGGAAAGGAGAGAGTGCAGAATGTAGTGTTATAGTCATAGCCAGGGTGTAGAGAAAGATCAACTTAATGCGAGGTAGGTCCATTCAAAAGTCTGACGGAAGCAGGGAAGAAGCTATTCTTGAGTCGGTTGGTACGTGTCCTCAGACTTTTGTATCTTTATCCCGACGGAAGAAGGTGGAAGAGAGAATGTCCGGGGTGCGTGGGGTCTTTGATTATGCCGGCTGCTTTTCCGAGGCAGCGGGAAGTGTAGACAGAGTCAGTGGATGGGAGGCTGGTTTGCGTGATGGATTGGGCTACATTCACGACCCTTTGTAGTTCCTTGTGGTCTTGGGCAGAGCAGGAGCCAGACCAAGCTGTGATACAACCAGAAAGGATGCTTTCTATGGTGCATCTGTAAAAGTTGGTGAGAGTTGTTGTGGACATGCCAAATTTCCTTAGTCTTCTGAGAAAGTAGAGGCGTTGGTGGGCTTTCCTTCCCCGAAGTGGAGTGGAAATCTGGAACTTTAATGGCCTCCACCCCTACAAAAATATTCCTTTCGAGGCTGGGGGGATGTCAATTAAAAATCTCAATTTGGGATTGATAGATTAGAGTTTAGATATTACGGGATTTTACCAGATGATCTCATAGAATCCCTACAGTGCAGAAAGAGGCCATTCGGCCCATCGAGTCTGCACCAACCACAATCCCACCCAGGCCCTACCCCCATATCCCTACATATTTACCCACTAACCCCTCTAACCTACGCATCTCAGGACACTAAGGGTAATTTTAGCATGGCCAATCAACCTAACCCGCACATCTTTGGACTGTGGGAGGAAACCGGAGCACCCGGAGGAAACCCACGCAGACACGAGGAGAATGTGCAAACTCCACACAGACAGTGACCCGAGCCGGGAATCGAACCCAGGTCCCTGGAGCTGTGAAGCAGCAGTGCTAACCATTGTGCCACCGTGCCGCCCTTCTGGCTCTGGTTCGATGGAGTTAAGATACAAATCAGCCAGAATCTGATTGGATGGGATACCAGTTCCAAAGGGGCTGAGTGGCCTCCTCACTTTCCTATCATCAGGGATGAAGTCAGCCGAGTGTAATAACACCTTAGGAATTAGGGACGGGAGTAGGCCTCAAGGGTGACAGGGAAAGGGCGGGAATGTAAATGTCAGGAATGTCGAATCAGTCATTATCCTATTGAATGGCGGAGCTGAATGGCCTGCTCCTGTTCCTCTTTCCTAAGGTCTCATTACACTCGGCTGACTTCATCCCCGGTGAAAGGAATATGAGGAGCAAAGTCCAAAGATGTGTGGGTTAGGTGGATTGGCCATATTAAATTGTCCCTTACTGTCCAAAGATGTGCAGGTTAGGTGGATTGGTCACGCAAAATTACCCCTTAGTGTCCAAAGATGTGTGGGTTAGGTGGATTAGCCATGTTAAATTGCCTCTCACTGTCCAAAGATGTGCAGGTTAGGTGGATTGGTCATGCTAAATTGGCCCTTAGTGTCCAGAGATGTGCAGGTTATTGGGAAATGTGTGGGGTTACGGGGATAGGGCCTGGCTAAGATACTCTGTCAGAGAGTCGGTGCAGACTCGATGGGCCGAATGGCCTTCTTCTGTCGGGACTCTATGTACATCCTGACATTCCCCCCACTGAACGGACTGGCTCAGTTTTAACACTGTGCCCCCCACTTGCCTGCCTCTCTCGCTCTGGCCTCCCCTCATCAAGGACAATAGATTCTTTTCATCACTCTTGTGGAATCATTCAAGTTAAGTTTAAGTTTATTTATTCGTGTCACAAGTCGGCTTACATTAACACTGCAATGAAGTTACTGTGAAAATCCCCAAATCGCTACACTCCAGCACCTGCTCGGGTACACTGAGGGAGAATTTAGCACGGCCAATGCACCCTAACCAGCATGTCTTTGGACTGTGGGAGGAAACCGGAGCACCCGGAGGAAACCCACGCAGACATGGGGAGAATGTGCAGACTCCGCACAGACAGTGACCCAAGCCGGGAATCGAACCCGGATCCCTGGTGTTATGAGGCAGCAGTGCTAACCACTGTGCCACCATCTCAAACACAAGAACGGCTGTTCGATACTTGAAGGAAGACAAGTCGAGTCGCCCCACATTATTCCCCAGAGTCGAGTTAGAAACATCTCACTTGCAACACAGCTAACAGACCACGGCAACATGACCACAAGACAATCACTCTGCATTTTAAATTAAGGATCATTAGTCAACCCGCCATCAATTAGACAAACAGAAACACCTTGAAATGGCCTCCGGACACACCCTGTCTGTTGAGGCACTCTGAGCAGCCAACACCCCTCTCAATCACAACATTCACAACTTCAAAACCCTGTCCAGAATCCTAAACATCTAATCCAGGCCATCACTGCCAACGTCAGCACCAACGGAGTGCCGCACCGTCAGAGGGTCAGTGCTGAGGGAGTGCCGCACGATGTGGAGATGCCGGCGTTGGACTGGGGTAAACACAGTAAGAAGTTTAACAACACCAGGTTAAAGTCCAACAGGTTTATTTGGTAGCAAAAGCCACACAAGCTTTCGAGGCTCTGAGCCCCTTCTTCAGGTGAGTGCCGCACCGTCAGAGGGTCAGTGCTGAGGGAGTGCCGCACCGTTAGAGGGTCAGTGCTGAGGGAGTGCCGCACCGTCAGAGGGTCAGTGCTGAGGGAGTGCCGCACTGTCAGAGGGTCAGTACTGAGGGAGTGCCGCACTGTCAGAGGATCAGTACTGAGGGAGTGCTGCACTGTCAGTGTCAGTACTGAGGGAGTGCCGCACCGTCAGAGGGTCAGTACTGAGGGAGTGCCGCACTGTCAGAGGATCAGTACTGAGGGAGTGCCACACTGTCAGAGGGTCAGTACTGAGGGAGTGCCGCACCGTCAGAGGGTCAGTACTGAGGGAGTGCCGCACTGTCAGAGGGTCAGTACTGAGGGAGTGCCGCACTGTCAGAGGGTCAGTACTGAGGGAGTGCCGCACTGTCAGAGGGTCAGTACTGAGGGAGTGCCGCACTGTCAGAGCGTCAGTACTGAGGGAGTGCCACACTGTCAGAGGGTGAGTGCTTAGGGAGTGCTGCACTGTCAGAGGGTCAGTACTGAGGGAATGCCGCACTGTCAGAGGCGGCGGGGGGTGGGGGGGGGGGGGAGGTGGGGGCAATGGGACGGCAGGGGGAGCGGGGGGGGAACGGGGTGTGGTATTGTGGGTATTAGTGTGAGGTGGTATTCTCCCCTTTGTCCTGGTGCCAATATTTGTCTCTGAACCAACATGACGAAAAAAATCAGATAATCTGTCTCATTCCCACATTTGCTGTTTGTGGGATCTTGCTGTGCACAGATTGGCTGCCCAATTCCGACATTGGCACACCGGCCACACAGAAAGTACTCTGTTGACAGTGAGGTGCTCTGTGATGAGCTGTGTTGTTGTAAAAGTGCTATAGCAATGCAGATCTCCCTGTAGATCTCACTCCATCTCTTTCCGCCTCTCCATCAGTGCAGCAACACAGTAACACTCACTCCAGCTGCCATCGAGAGAGGGGCTATCCGTGTGTGGGTGTTGGAAATGCAGTCTGTCCCCAGGGTCACTTGTAGCCTGTGCAACATTACCTCTGTGCTCGGGTAGCTGGTCCCAGAGGATATTAACCAAAATACTGATATCGTCAAACACGAGGGGACAGCACAGTAGCACAGTGGTTAGCGCTGCTGCCTCACAGCGCCAGGGACCCGGGTTCAACTCCCAGCTTGGGTCACTGTCTGTGTGGAGTCTGCACATTCTCCCCGTGTCTGCATGGTTTCCTCCGGGTGCTCCAATTTCCTCCCACAGTTCAAAAGATGTGCTGATTAGGTGCATTGGCCATGCTAAATTCTCCCTCGGTGTACCCGAGCAGGCGACAGAGTGTGGTGACTGGGGGATTTTCACAGTAACTTCATTGCAGTGTTAATGTAAGCCTACTTGTGACACAAATAAATAAACTTTAACTCAATCCCTCAGTCCATAAGGAGCCATTAATATCTGTGATCAGTGATTGAAGGGAAGGAGATAACGGCTTTATCAACTAAAACATTTCTGCTAATCATTACCTATTATTGTAAACACCAAGGATAGATTTCCCCCCCAGCTGTGTCGAGTCCATTGTGAAAACAGCAGACATTTTTGAGATAATCAAATATTTTTGAGATAATCAAATATAACATCAGACATCTTATTTGAAGATTTCTATTTGTTTTTTCCTGTCCCTGGGGCTTGTGCTGTCCATACTAATGAAAAATTCCCCAGGTTCTGGGAGCACTGTTATAGAATTGGAGATCCTTACAGCTCAGGATGAGGCCATTCAGCCCTATTATTAGTGCTAGCTCTTTGAAAGATCTATCCATTAGTTCCTACTCTCTCTCCCTCCCTGCTTTTCCCCACCCCGCCCATATCCCTCTTCCAGTATTTCCCCAATTACCCCTTTTTGAAAGTTCCTGTTGAATCTGCTTCCACCGCCCTTCCAGGCAGCGCCTTCCAGATCACAACTCGCTGTGTGTCTAAAATAAAATTCTCCTCATCTCCCCCCCTCTGGTTCTTTTCCCGATTCTCTTCAATCTGTGTCCCCTCTGGTTACCGAGCCTCCTGTCACTGGAAACACTTTCTTCTCATTCACTCCATCCAAACACCCCTCACCTCGTGATTTTGAACGCCTCGATTCAATCTCCCCCTTAACCTTCTCTGCTCCGAGGAGAACGATCCCAGCTTTCTCCCAGTCACATTCACTGAAATCTTATCCCCCCCTGGGAACATTCCAGTAAATCTCCCCTGCACCCTCTCCAAGACCTCGACATCTTTGCCAAAGAGACTGGTGCTCCGAACTGGGGACAATCTTCTGGCTAAATTGAATTGACTTGATTTGATTTATTATTATCACATGTATTGGGATACAGTGAAAAGTATTGTTTCTTGCACGCAAAGCATACTGTTCATAAAGTACATAGGGGCAAAGGAAAGGAGAGAGTGCAGAGTGTAGTGTTACAGTCATAGCTAGGGTGTGGAGAAAGATCAACTTAGTGCGAGCTAGGTCCATTCAAAAGTCTGACAGCAGCAGGGAAGAAGCTGTTCTTGAGTCATCATAGAAACATAGAAACCCTACAGTGCAGAAGGAGGCCATTCGGCCCATCGAGTCTGCACTGACCACTATCCCACCCAGGCCCTATCCCCACATATTTTACCTGCTAATCCCTCTAACCTACACATCCCAGGACTCTAAGGGGCAATTTTTTAACCTGGCCAATCAACCTAACCCGCACATCTTTGGACTGTGGGAGGAAACCGGAGCACCCGGAGGAAACCCACGCAGACACGAGGAGAATGTGCAAACTCCACACAGACAGTGACCCGAGCCGGGAATCGAACCCAGGACCCTGGAGCTGTGAAGCAGCAGTGCTAACCACTGTGCTACCGTGCCGCCCTACCACTGTGCTACCGTGCCGCCCACCACTGTGCTACCGTGCCGAGTCGGTTGGTATGTGACCTCAGACTTTTGTATCTTTATCCTGACGGAAGAAGGTGAAAGAGAGAATGTCCGGGGTGTGTGGGGTCCTTGATTATGCTGGCTGCTTTTCTGAGGCAGTGGGAAGTGTAGACAGAGTCAATGGATGGGAGGCTGGTTTGTGTGATGGACTGGGCTACATTCACAACCCTTTATAGTTTCTTGCCGTCTTGGACAGAGCAGGGGCCATACCAAACTGTGATACAACCAGAAAGAATGCTTTCCCTGTTGCATCTGTAGAAATTGGTGAGACTTGTAATGGACATGCCAAATTTCCTTAATCTTCTGAGAAAGTTTGGTGGGCTTTCTTAACTGTAGCATCAGCACGGAGGGACCAGGACAGGTTGTTGGTGATCTGGACACCTAAACACTTGAAGCACTCAACCATTTCACTTTGTTCCCGTTGATGTAGACAGGGGCATGTTCTCCACTACACTTCCTGAAGTCGATGACTATCTCCTTCGTTTTGTTGAGATTGATGGAGAGATTATTGTCGTTGCACCAGCTCACCAGATTCTCTATCTCATTCCTGTACTCCATCTGAAGTATAGGCAGTGATGTTTCGAGGGTTTTAACAGAAGCGTTTTTTGGTTTGAGTTCTGTGCATCTGTTTAGAAGCCTCAGGTTACTGAGCAGCTTTGTAACTGTGTTGTCCCCTGTCTCTTTTCAAGATTTGTGCAGGCCCACAGGCACCATTCTCTCTGTTCCTGCACTCTCCCTAAAATTCCAATTAATTTGTCTCCAATGTGCCTCACTTCACACTTCTCCTGTGTCTGCTCTGTGTCTGCCCATCTCACCAATAGGCCTGTCTCCTCCTGACACTATCTCCCACCTTTCCTACTGCTTTTCTGGGTTTCATGTCACTTACAAACTTCGAAATTATGTCCTGCGTACCTGAATCTAGGAGGTCTTGTGGCACAGTGGATTAGCATCCCTCCCTCTGAACCAGACGTCCTGGGTTCGAATCCCACCCCAGGACCTGATGAAGTGTGCTCATTCTGTGGGCAAGTATCAACCTGTAAATGCTTCCAACACACACACCAATCGCAGACAGTAAGAGCGCGAGAGATTCATAGAATCCCTTCAGTGCAGCAGGAGGCCATTTAGCCCATTGATTGTGCACTGACTCTCCAACAATGCATCGTACCAAGCCCACCCACATCCGATCCCCGTAATCTCATTTGATTTGATTTGATTTGATTTATTATTGTCACATGTATTAGCATACAGTGAAAAGTATTGTTTCTTGTGCACTATACAGACAAAGCATACTGTTCATAGAGAAGGAAACGAGAGAGTGCAGAATGTAGTGTTACAGTCATAGCTAGGGTGTAGAGAAAGATCAACTTAATGCGAGGTAGGTCCATTCAGTAATCTGACAGCAGCAGGGAAGAAGCTGTTCTTGAGTCGGTTGGTACGTGACCTCAGACTTTTGTATCTTTTTCAAACAAAGAACAAAGAACAAAGAACAATACAGCACAGGAACAGGCCCTTCGGCCCTCCAAGCCCGCGCCGCTCCCCGGTCCAGGATTGAATCCTGAATCCAGGATCCCCGCCCAATTTTCCAGCCTATCTACATACCAATATCCTATCCACCGAGCTGTCCCTCACAGCTATGATGCTTTGTTCATCACAACCTATTAACTCACCCCCACCCCCCCATTCCAGACCATGTGATCTCCAGGGAGAGGCGAAAACCCAGAGTGAAAAACCCCAGGGCCAATATGGGGAAAAGAAAATCTGGGAAATTCCTCTCCGACCCCCTGAGGCGATCGAAACGAGTCCAGGAGATCACACTGGCCCTGATCGGAAAATGCTTCCCAACCCTAGTCATTTCCACTACCACGAACACCATATGAATTCCCTGCCCCCGAGACAGGTTCCCAACTATCCGCAGTCTCGCTCTGTACTGGCACCAGCAAGATGATCATAGAATGAAGCCTTGAAACGAGAAACAAAGAACAATTAGCCCGCGCCGCTCCCTGGTCCAAACTAGACCACTCTTTTGTATCCCTCCATTCCCACTCCGTTCATATAGCTGTCTAGATAAGTCTTAAACGTTCCCAGTGTGTCCGCCTCCACCACCTTGCCCGGCAACCCATTCCAGGCCCCCACGACCCTCTGTGTGAAATATGTCGTTCTGATATCTGTGTTAAACCTCCCCCCCTTCACCTTGAACCTATGACCCCTCGTGAACGTCACCACCGACCCACAAAAAGAACAAAGAACAATACAGCACAGGAACAGGCCCTTCGGCCCTCCAAGCCCGCGCCGCTCCCCGGTCCAGGATTGAATCCTGAATCCAGGATCCCCGCCCAATTTTCCAGCCTATCTACATACTAATATCCTATCCCCGAGCTGTCCCTCACAGCTATGATGCTTTGTTCATCACAACCTATTAACTCACCCCTACCCCCCCATTCCAGACAGAAGAAGTCGGAAAGGAGAATGTCCGGGGAGTGTGGGGTCCTTAATTATGCTGGCTGCTTTGCCGAGGCAGCGGGAAATGTAGAAGGAGCGAATGGATGGGAGGTTGGTTTGCGTGATGGATTGGGTTATGTTCACAACTTTTTGTAGTTCCTTGCGGTCTTGGGCAGAGCAGGAGCCTTACCAAGCTGTGATACAACCAGAAAGAATGCTTTCTACGGTGCATTGTAAAAGTTGGTGAGAGTTGTAGCTGACATGCCAAATTTCCTTAGTCTTCTGAGAAAGTAGAGGCGTTGGTGGGGCTTTCTTAACTATAGTGTCGGCATCGGGGGACCAGGACAGGATGTTGGTGATCTGGACACCTAAAAACTTGAAACTCTCAACCCTTTCCACTTCATCCCCATTGATGTAGACAGGGGCATGTTCTCCTTTACGCTTCCTGAAGTCGATGACAATCTCCTTCATTTTGTTGACATTGAGGGAGAGATTATTGTTGCCAGATTCTCTATCTCATTCCTGTACTCTGTCTCATCATTGTTTGAGATCCGTCCCAGTACGGTGGTGTCGTCAGCAAACTTGAAAATCGAATTGGAGGGAAATTTGGCCACATAGTCATAGGTGTATAAGGAGTATAGTGAGGGGACTGAGAACACAGCCTTGTGGGGCACCGGTGTTGAGGATGATCGTGGAGGAGGTGTTGTTGCCGATCCTTACTGATTGTGGTCTGTGAGTTAGGAAGTTCAGGATCCAGTCGCAGAGGGAGGTGCCGAGGCCCAGGCCACGGAGTTTGGAGATCAGTTTCATGGGAATAATAGTGTTGAAGACTGAGCTATAGTCAATAAATAGGAGTCTGACACAGGTATCCTTGTTATCTCGGTGTTCCAGGGTTGAGTGTAGGGCCAGGGAAATAGTGTCCGCTGTGGATCTGTTGAGGCACTACAAACTGTAGTGGATCCAGGCAGTCCGGGAGACTGGAATTGATTTGTGCCATGACTAGCCTTTCAAAGCACTTCATAATGATGGACGTCAGAGCCACCGGCTGCTGGTCATTAAGGCAATTTCTTGGCTTTTCTTTGGTACCGGGAATGATGGTCGTCTTCTTGAAGCAGAGAGGGACCTCAGATTGTTGTAAAGAGAGGTTGAAGATGTCTGTGAATACCCTCGCCTGCTGATCCACGCAGGATCTGAGTGCACGTCCGGGTACCCCATCCGGGCCAGTCGCTTTCCGTGGGTTGACCTTCGAGAAAGCTGTTCTGACATCTGCAATGGTGACCCCAGATACAGGTTCATCCAGAGCTTCCAGGGTGGAGGGCGTGCTCTCACTGACCTCTTACTCAAAACGGGCATAGAATGCATTGAGCTCATCAGGGAGGGGTGAGTTGGAGCCGGCGATTTTACATGGCTTCATCTTGTAGCCTGTTATGTCTTGCTGACCTTGCCATAGTCGATGAGGGTCAGTGTGGCTAGCCTGGGACCCTAGCTTGGCCTGGTACTGTCTTTTGGCATCTTTGATGGATCTCCTTAGGTCGTTCTTGTATCGGTCAGGGTCGCCTGACTTGAATGCCTTAGACCTGGACTTCAGCAAGCAGTGGATATCCCTGTTCATCCATGGTTTCTGGTTCGGGAAGACATGGATTTGCTTCTTTGGCACACAGTCTTCTACACACTTACTAATGAAGTCAGTTACTGTCTTGGTGAACTCGTTCAGGCTGGTCGCAGATTTACCCCAGTAATTCCCCTAACCTGCACGTCTTTGGACACCAAGGGGCAATTTAGCACGGCCAATCCACCTAACCTGCACATCTTTGGATACTAAGGGGCAATTTAGCACGGCCAATCCACCTTAACCTAGTTCCATTGTGGGGGGGGGGCGTTGAGAGAGCCAGCGATGTGGGGATCGCAGGTTTGGCCAGGGATCGAGCTGGCCAGCAATTGGGAGGCTGGCAGCGCGGGGTCACTGCGCATGTGCTGATCTCAGCACTGACAGATCAGCGAATGCGCAGTGTCCCGCTCAGCGCTAAGCTGCCGGTCTCTCCAGCGGGAATAGGCCCCGTCTCTTGATTTTCAGTGAGATTCACGCTGAGGCGCACAGCAGTGTGCAGAGTGTAGGAGATTCACTTTGAAAATCCTGCTGAAAAAACTAACGCGATTTACTCCAGTTTGCTTGTGAATTCGACACTTAGAATTTTTTTGGGAGAATCACCCGCACTCTCTTCCATCTTCTTCCATCTGGAAAAAGATACAAAAGTCTGAGGTCACGTACCAACCGACTCAAGAACAGCTTCTTCCCTGCTGCTGTCAGACTTTTGAATGGACCTACCTCGCACTAAGTTGATCTTTCTCTACACCCTAGCTATGACTGTAACACGACATTCTGCGTTCTCTCATTTCCCTCTCCCCTGTGTACTCTATGAATGGTATGCTTTGTCTGCAGAGTGTGCAAAAAAACAATACTTTTCCCTGTATCCCAATACATGTGACAATAAATCAAATCATACAAAAATCAAATCAAATTAAATCAAATTAAATATGTTACTGCAGTCTCCCCCCCTTCTGTCTGTGTGGAGTTTGCACATTCTCCCCATGTCTGCGTGGGTTTCCTCCGGGTGCTCCGGTTTCCTCCCACAGTTCAGAGATGTGTGGGTTCGGTGTATTGGCCGTGTTAAATTGCACCTTAGTGTCAGGGGAATTGGAAGGATAAATATGTGGGGTTACGGGGATAGGGCCTGGGTGGGATTGTGGTCGGTGCAGACTCGATGGGCCGAACGGTCTCCTTCTGCGCTGTAGGGACTCGATGATTCTTTGGGATTCTCTCTCCCTCCCTCGCTTCTCCTCCGGTGGTTTGCAATCTGGGCACCGCCACAGGTTCCACCGCCCCGCTGTGGGAGAGGGCAGCGAGACAGTTACCCCAGGCGTTGATACTCAGACCCCTCCCTGTGTGCCACACAGACGCTGCTCAGAGTGGAAAAACCCACAGGATATTGAGCCACACTCCAACTGAGCTGCATCAGCTCAATTAAAGGAACAATTAGCTACCCGTGTGTGATTCACCGAGCTCTTCACACCCAAATAAAAAGGAAGAGATGCTTCACAGACACTCAGTTAACGCAGGAAATCCTCTCAGCTTCTCAAGCTCTCTCCTGGTAAGAAATATCTTTGACGGGGTTAAGGGGCTATTGCATTTCTCAAATTATTGTTTGCTGCTGGAATTGTTTCTTTGTTTGAAAAGATTGTCTCTCATCTTCGAACATCTCGAACTGGATTTCATCCCTAAATCTGCCCACCTCCAGAATTCAAACTCACTCTGGTCTGTCTGCCTATCAGCCCCCGGCTCCTTCCCTCAGCCAGGATCATTCCTCAGCCAGGATCATTCCTCATCCAGGATCATTCCTCATCCAGGATCATTCCTCATCCAGAAACAGCCTGATTCTCAAACTTTCATTCTACTTTTCAAATCCTTCTCTGCAACCCCTCCCCTACCCTCCACACCTCCCCTTATCCCTGTAATCTCCTCCAGCCCCAAAAACACTCCCTATATCCGTCACCTCCCCCAGCCCCTCTACCCCTCCCTATCTCTGTAACCTCCTCCAGCCCCTTAAACCCTCCCTATCTCTGTAACCTCCTCCAGCCCCTACAACCCTCCCTATCTCTGTAACCTTCTCCAGCCCCTACACCCCTCCCTATCTCTGTAACCCCGCGCATTGGGGTAATTTAACCAATCCACCTAACCTGCACATCTTTGGACACTAAGGGGCAATTTAGCACGGCCAATCCACCTAACCCGCACATCTTTGGACACTAAGGGGCAATTTAGCACGGCCAATCCACCTAACCCGCATATCTTTGGACACTAAGGGGCAATTTAGCATGGCCAATCCACCTAACCTGCACAACTTTGGACACTAAGGGGTAATTTAGCATGGCCAATCCACCTAACCTGCACATCTTTGGACACTAAGGGACAATTTAGCACGGTCAATCCACCTAACCTACACATCTTTCGACACTAAGTGGCAGTTTAGCAACCTCCTTCAGCCCCTACAACCCTCCCTATCTCTGTAACCTCCTCCAGCCTGCACAACCCTTCTTATCTCTGTAACCTCCTCCAGCCCCTACAACCCTCCCTATCCCTGTACCCTTCTCCAGCCCCGACATCCCTCCCTATCTCTGTAACCTCCTCCAGCCCCTACAACCCCCCATCTCTGTAACCTCCTCCAGTCCCGACACCCCTCCCTATCTCTGTACCCTTCTCCAGCCCCGACATCCCTCCCTATCTCTGTAACCTCCTCCAGCCCCTACAACCCTCCCTATCTCTGTAACCTCCTCCAGCCCCTTCAACCCTCCATATCTCTGTAACCTCCTCCAGCCCCTACAACCCTCCCTATCTCTGTAACCTTCTCCAGCCCCTACAACCCTCCCTATCTCTGTAACCTCCTCCAGCCCCGACATCCCTCCCTATCTCTGTAACCTCCTCCAGCCCCGACACCCCTCCCTATCTCTGTAACCTCCTCCAGCCCCAACATCCCTCCCTATCTCTGTAACCTCCTCCAGCCCCAACATCCCTCTCTATCTCTGTAAGCTCCTCTGGATTTAATTTGAATACATTGAAAAGTACTGTTTCTTGCGCGATATACAGACAAAGCATACCGTTCATAGAGAAGGAAAGGAGAGAGAGGAGAATGTAGTGTTACAGTCATAGCTACGGTGTTGAGAAAGATCAACTTAATGCGAGGTAGGTCCATTCAAAAGTCCGACAGCAGCAGGGAAGAAGCTGTTCTTGAGTCGGTTGGTACGTGACCTCAGACTTTTGTATCTTTTTCCCGACGGAAGAAGGTGGAAGAGAGAATGTCCGGGGTCCTTGATTATTCTGACTGCTTTTCCGAGGCAGCGGGAAGTGTAGACAGAGTCAGTGGATGGGAGGCTGGTTTGCGTAATGGACTGGGCTACATTCACGACCTTTTGTAATACTTGAGGTCTTGGGCAGAGCAGGAGCCATACCAAGCTGTGATACAACCAGAAAGAATGCTTTCTATGGTGCATCTGTAAAATGGACGTAAGTCTCCAGAATGTCTGTAATCCAGAAGTTTCTCCCTCAGGGAGGCTGCACTCTGATCTAAGCTGACTTTTCCTGGGTAGTGTATTGGGGAACAGTGAGGGCCGAGGGTCCAGAGTGGGGGTGCAGTGGGAGTGGGGGTGCGGGAGGGGGGTGGGGTGAGGTGGGAGGTATGGGGGGGGCAGTGTGGGTGCTGGGGGGGGGAGGTGAGGTGGGAGGTATGGGGGGGGCAGTGTGGGTGCTGGGGGGGGGGGGGTGAGAATGAATTGAACATGGGGAGAATGATGGGGGAGCATCACTCTTTTCTGTATTCTTCCAGGTCAAATCTCACCTCCATCCTGAAAATGCGCGTCTCCATGGTGACACTAGCTGCCCTTAGCCTCTTCCTGGCTATCCTCGTGGGTAAGTCTTCGGAAAGTTCCGGAAGAGGTTAAGATTAGCCGGAGCCCAGTCAATGGCCACAAATGTGTTTGTCCCCGGAGAGGGAGGGGAAAGAGGTGGATATCCCAGCATGCAACTAAACCTCGAGGGAGACACAGTGAGGGGAATAGAGGGATTGGGAAAATAGTCCGGATAGGGAGAGAAAATCAAACATGGGTGAAAGAGAGAGGATGGAGCGGGAGCGAGGGAGGAGAGAGAGGGAAGATAGAGTGAGTGGCAATGGTGAGGGAGTGAGGAGAGATTGAGGGGGATGGAGAGAGAGTGAGTGAGGGGGATGGGGAGTGAGAGAGAGAGTGAGGGGGATGGAGAGGGAGAGAGTGAGAGGGATGGGGAGGGAGAGAGTGAGGGGGATGGAGAGAGAGAGAGTGAGGAGGATGGAGAGAGAGAGAGTGAGAGGGATGGAGAGAGAGAGAGTGAGAGGGATGGGGAGGGAGAGAGTGAGGGGGATGGAGAGAGAGAGAGTGAGGGGGATGGAGAGAGAGAGAGTGAGGGGGATGGAGAGAGAGAGAGTGAGAGGGATGGGGAGGGAGAGAGTGAGAGGGATGGAGAGGGAGAGATTGAGGGGGGTGGAGAGAGAGAGTGAGAGGGATGGGGAGGGAGAGAGTGAGGGGGATGGAGAGAGAGACAGTGAGGGGGATGGAGAGAGAGAGAGTGAGGGGGATGGGGAGGGAGAGAGTGAGAGGGATGGGGAGGGAGAGAGTGACGGAGATGGAAGGTAAGGGGGATGGAAGGTGGGGGGAGGGAGGATGGAGAGGGAGGGGGACGGAGGATGGAAGGAGGGGGAGGGGTAGGAGGGAGGGGGAGGGGGGATGGAGTGGAGATGAAGGGACGGAGGGATGGATGGAGGGGGAGGGGGAGGGAGAATGGAAGGAGAGGGAGGGGGATGGAGGGAGGGGGAGGGGGGAATGGAGTGGAGATGGAGGGATGGGGGGAGGGGGGAATGGAAGGAGAGGGAGGGGGATGGAGGGAGGGGGAGGGGGGAATGGAGTGGAGATGGAGGGATGGGGGGATGGATGGAGGGGGAGGGGGGATGGAGGGATGGATGGAGAGGGAGGGGGGATGGAGGGAGGGATGGAGGGTGAGGGGGGATGAAGGGATGGAGGAATGAATGGAGTGGGAGGGGGAATGGAGGGAGGGATGGAGGGGGAGAGGGGATGAAGGGATGGGGATGGATGGAGTGGAAGGGGGGATAGGGTTGGAGGGATTGATGGTGGGGGAAGGGGGATGGAGGGATGAAGGGGGATGAAAGGAGAGAGCGGATGGGGGGATAGAGGGATGGATGGAAAGGGGGGAAATGGAGGGATGGAGAGTAAGGGAGGGGCTGGGGTGGAGCGGGATGGAGGGTGCGAAGGATGGAGAAGGAGAATGAAAGAGAGTGAGGGGTGATGGAGAGAGTGAGAGAGGTGGGGATGGAGAGAGTGAGAGAGAGGTGGGGATGGAGAGAGAGGTGAGGATGGAGAGAGTGAGAGAGAGGTGGGGATGGAGAGAGTGAGAGAGGTGGGGATGGAGAGAGCGAGAGAGAGGTGAGGATGAAGAGAGTGAGAGAGAGGTGGGGATGGAGAGAGTGAGAGAGGTGGGGATGGAGAGAGCGAGAGAGAGGTGGGGATGGAGAGAGAGGTGGGGATGGAGAGAGCGAGAGAGAGGTGGGGATGGAGAGAGTGAGAGAGAGGTGGGGATGGAGTGAGTGAGAGAGAGGTGGGGATGGAGAGATAGTGGCGTTGGTACAGATGGCTATCTGAATGACGGTTTCCTGGGTGACCCTTTCAGCAGTTGGGTCTTTGAACTGTTATCTCTCCCCCCGCAGTACAAGTATCGGCCTATCAGCAGCAGAGGAATCAGCCGGCTGAATTTAATCTGGATATCCTGCGAGGAGGAGCTCAGGACATAATCAGTCGTGTTAAAAGATTCATCACGTCCTTACTGAATGACCCCAGCTTCCAAAAGAGTCTGGAGTATGTTGGATTATTCAATTCCTCAAAACCTCTCTCTGTGTCCTGTGTGTTTGGGAAGCTTCAGTCGCGGTTACCACAAATCACACAACATGGTGGAGGCCATTCAGCCCCTCGAGCCTGTTCTGTCATTCAGTGAGACCATGGCTGATCTGTGATCTATCTCCATTTACCCCCGTATGGATAATACAAATCTCTCAATCTCCCAGATTGAAAATCAACAATTGGATCAATCTCCATTTGGGGAGAGAATTCCCAACTATTCCTGCCCTTTGTTTGCTGAGGTCTTTCTCGATTTCACTCCCGAAAGGTCTGCCTCGCATTTTTAGTCTCTGCCCCTCGCCCCAGATTCCCAGCAACAGGTGTAAATAGTTTCTCTCTATCCATCCCCATCTGTTCCCCTCAATATCTCAAAAAGTTTGATCAAATGCCCCCCCTTTAACCTTTGAAATTCCAGAGTGTTTGATGGGGACAGTGTAGAGGGAGCTTTACTCTGTATCTAACCTCATGCTGTACCTGTCCTGGGAGTGTTTGATGGGGACAGTGTAGAGGGAGCTTTACTCTGTATCTAACCCCGTGCTGTACCTGTCCTGGGAGTGTTTGATGGGGACAGTGTAGAGGGAGCTTTACTCTGTATCTAACCTCATGCTGTACCTGTCCTGGGAGTGTTTGATGGGGACAGTGTAGAGGGAGCTTTACTCTGTATCTAACCCCATGCTGTACCTGTCCTGGGAGTGTTTGATGGGGGACAGTGTAGAGGGAGCTTTACTCTGTATCTAACCCTGTGCTGTACCTGTCCTGGGAGTGTTTGATGGGGACAGTGTAGAGGGAGCTTTACTCTGTATCTAACCCCGTGCTGTACCTGTCCTGGGAGTGTTTGATGGGGACAGTGTAGAGGGAGCTTTACTCTGTATCTAACCCTGTGCTGTACCTGTCCTGGGAGTGTTTGATGGGGACAGTGTAGAGGCAGCTTTACTCTGTATCTAACCCCGTGCTGTACCTGTCCTGGGAGTGTTTGATGGGGACAGTGTAGAGGGAGCTTTACTCTGTATCTAACCCCGTGCTGTACCTGTCCTGGGAGTGTTTGATGGGGACAGTGTAGAGGGAGCTTTACTCTGTATCTAACCCTGTGCTGTACCTGTCCTGGGAGTGTTTGATGGGGACAGTGTAGAGAGAGCTTTACTCTATATCTAACCTCATGCTGTACCTGTCCTGGGAGTGTTTGATGGGGACAGTGTAGAGAGAGCTTTACTCTGTATCTAACCTCATGCTGTACCTGTCCTGGGAGTCTTACCTTATCGATACAAGTCATTTTGCACCCCTCTTATTCTCCACTTGTGTGCGCGTTCCTTCTCTCGTAACACAATCATTGCAGCACTGAGGCCAAACTCCTGAAGTTTTCCTGTGCAGCCTATTGCAGTTGAATATCTCCTTGCGTCTCGGTGGTTGAAAGTGAACCCAGTGTTCAGCGTGAGGGCTGCCCAGCTCAGGGTCCTCTCTGAGCGGGGATCCCTTACTGGAACTGCTTTGGCCAATCCCCTCAAATGAAAAGCAAAGAGATTCATTTTAATTTTTTTAAAATTGCAGACATTTCTACAAACAGTTTACCAGCCGACTGAGGAATATTTTCCAATATTGAGAGGAGCAGCAGTGGATAATTTCCAAAGGGCATCCCTGTGTCCTGGATCTTTCCCGATCTCAGACCGTGTCCGATTCTGTGGATTTGTAATGACCTCTTCCTGGCTGCTGGTTAGAATGTCGGAATGTGTGCGTTCTGTTCTGGTCTGGGTCAATCTGAATTATTAAATCTCTTTTATCTATGTTTTCTCTCCGTGTGTTCTTTATATTCAGTGTTACTGCCAAACACCCAAAAGGGCAGAATCGCAAAATTAAATTAGACTATTGTGTTCAGTTCTGGTTGCTGCACTGTAGGAAGGATGTGGAGTGTTAAAGAGAGAGAAAGAGGGGGTGGAGGAAGATTGATGAGAATAGTTCCGGGGATGAGGGACTTCAGCAACGTGGAGAATCCTGGATTGTCCTCCCCAGGGAAGGGAAGGTGGAGAGGGAGATTGGATCGAGGTGTTCAATTTCGCGGGGGAGTCTGAGACGGAGTGGAGAGGGAGAAACTGTCCCAATTGGTGGAGGGATTGGGAACCAGAGGGGGGAAGACTCACTGGAGGATTGAGGAGAAACTTTGAGAGGGACTTCATGGCCTCGCTTGTTCCGAACCCGGAAAATCCCGCCCGAGGTCAACGGACCTTTCCATGTTCCATCCCTCGCCTGCTCTGATTCCCATGGCAGGCGGGACGGTACAATTCCAACCATTATCTCCCAGCGAGTGGTTAGGATCGGGAATGCGCTGCCTGAGAGAGCTTGGGGAGGCAGATTCCATCGCGACTTTCCAAAAGGAATGTACAAGGGCTATGGGGAGAGGAAGTCACAGAGTTATAGAGGCTCACAGTATGGAAACAGGCCCTTCGGTCCAACTTGTCCATGCCACCCTTTTTTTTGTAACTATCATGCCAGTCCCAATTGCCCGTGTTTGGCCCATATCCCTCTGTACCCATCTTACCCACGTAACTGCCTAAATGCTTTTTAAAAGTCAAAATTGTACCCGCCTCTACTACTACCTCTGGCAGCTTGTTCCAGACACTCACCACCCTCTGTGTGTGAAAAAATTGCCCCTCTGGACACTTTTGTATTTCTCCCCTCTCACCTTAAACCTATGCCCTCTAGTTTTAGACTCCCCTACCTTTGGGAAAAGATATTGACTATCTAGCTGATCTGTGCCCCTCATTATTTTATAGACCTCTATAAGATCACCCATAAGCCTCCTACACTCCAGGGAAAAGGTCCCAGTCTATCCAACTTCTCCTTATAACTCAAACCATCAAGTCCCAATAGCATCCGAGTAAATCTTTTCTGCACTCTTTCGAGTTTAGTCCAGTGGATCATAAAATCATAAAATCATAGAATCCTACAGTGCAGAAGGAGGCCATTCAGCCCATCAGCACTGACAACAATCCCACCCAGGCCCTATCCCCGTAACCCGACATATTTACCCTGCTAGTCCTCCTGACACTCAGGGGCAATTTAGCATGGCCAATCCACCTAGCCCGCACATCTTTGGAGTCTGGGAGGAAACCGGAATACCCGGAGGAAACCCACCATTTAAATTGCTCCCTTGGAGGGCTAGCACATAGATGAGGGGCCAGATGGCCTCCTGTGTTGGGACAGTTCTGTGATTTGTTAAATACACTCTCTGTCTCCTCCTGTGTGGTTTTTACTGTTCGTGCATCCTTCCAGAAGGAAAACAACACAACTCAGCGTTACCCAGCGGCAGTTATACCGTTGATTGCGCCTCCTTGCATTCTCAGTGGAATTAATTCCATTACCTCTGGTTAAAGGATACAGCCAGGGGTAAAAGCCCAAACAGCAAAATAACCTGAATTCAGGATTTTTATTTCCATTATTACATTCACCAACTCGACATCTCCCAGTGAGGTCCCGTTTGTAATGTCGGTATGTACTCAGCAAGATTCCACAAACAGCAACGCTCCCCCTCCCCCTCTGCCTGCCCCACTCTTTTTCCATGTATTGTCTGGGGGGGTCTTTCACACCCACCCTGAAACGGCAGACAGAACCTCAGTACTGACCCTCTGACAGTTTGACACTCCCTCAGCACTGACCCTCTGACAGTGCAGCATTCCCTCAGTACTGACCCTCTGACACTGTGGCACTCCCTCAGTACTGACCCTCTAACAGTGTGGCACTCCCTCAGTACTGACCCTCAGGCAGTGCAGCACTCCATCAGCACTGACTCTCTGACAGTTTGACATTCCCTCAATACTCACCCTCTGACAGTGCGGCACTCCCTCAGCACTGACCCTCTGACAGTGCAGCACTCCCTCAGTACTGACCCTCTGACAGTGCAGCACTCCCTCAGTACTGACCCTCTGACAGTGCGGCACTCCCTCAGCACTGACCCTCTGACAGTGCGACACTCCCTCAGTACTGACCCTCTGACAGTGCGGCACTCCCTCAGCACTGACCCTCTGACAGTGCAGCACTCCCTCAGTACTGACCCTCTGACAGTTTGACACTCCCTCAATACTCACCCTCTGACAGTGCGGCACTCCCTCAGCACTGACCCTCTGACAGTGCGGCACTCCCTCAGTACTGACCCTCTGACAGTGCAGCACTCCCTCAGTACTGACCTTCTGACAGTGCGGCACTCCCTCAGCACTGACCCTCTGACAGTGCGACACTCCCTCAGTACTGACCCTCTGACAGTGCGGCACTCCCTCAGCACTGACCCTCTGACAGTGCAGCACTCCCTCAGTACTGACCCTCTGACAGTGCGGCACTCCCTCAGCACTGACCCTCTGACAGTGCGACACTCCCTCAGTACTGACCCTCTGACAGTGTGGCACTCCCTCAGTACTGACCCTCAGCAGTGCAGCACTCCATCAGCACTGACTCTCTGACAGTTTGACACTCCCTCAATACTCACCCTCTGACAGTGCGGCACTCCCTCAGCACTGACCCTCTGACAGTGCAGCACTCCCTCAGTACTGACCCTCTGACAGTGCAGCACTCCCTCAGTACTGAACCTCTGACAGTGCGGCACTCCCTCAGCACTGACCCTCTGACAGTGCGACACTCCCTCAGTACTGACCCTCTGACAGTGCGGCACTCCCTCAGCACTGACCCTCTGACAGTGCAGCACTCCCTCAGTACTGACCCTCTGACAGTTTGACACTCCCTCAATACTCACCCTCTGACAGTGCGGCACTCCCTCAGCACTGACCCTCTGACAGTGCGGCACTCCCTCAGTACTGATCCTCTGACAGTGCGGCACTCCCTCAGCACTGACCCTCTGACAGTGCAGCACTCCCTCAGTACTGACCCTCTGACAGTGCAGCACTCCCTCAGGACTGACCCTCTGACAGTGCGGCACTCCCTCAGCACTGACCCTCTGACAGTGCAGCACTCCCTCAGTACTGACCCTCTGACAGTGCGGCACTCCCTCAGCACTGACCCTCTGACAGTGCGGCACTCCCTCAGCACTGACCCTCTGACAGTGCGGCACTCCCTCAGTACTGACCCTCTGACAGTGCGGCACTCCCTCAGTACTGACTCTCTGACAGTGTGGCACTCCCTCAGTACTGACCCTCTGACATTGCGGCACTCCTTCAGTACTGACCCTCTGACAGTGCAGCACTCCTTCAGTACTGACCCTCTGACAGTGCAGCACCCCCTCAGTACTGACCCTCTGACAGTGCAGCACTCCCTCAGTACTGACCCTCTGACAGTGCGACACTCCCTCAGTACTGACCCTCTGACAGTGCGGCACTCCCTCAGCACTGACCCTCTGACAGTGCAGCACTCCCTCAGTACTGACCCTCTGACAGTTTGACACTCCCTCAATACTCACCCTCTGACAGTGCGGCACTCCCTCAGCACTGACCCTCTGACAGTGCGGCACTCCCTCAGTACTGATCCTCTGACAGTGCGGCACTCCCTCAGCACTGACCCTCTGACAGTGCAGCACTCCCTCAGTACTGACCCTCTGACAGTGCAGCACTCCCTCAGTACTGACCCTCTGATAGTGCGGCACTCCCTCAGCACTGACCCTCTGACAGTGCGACACTCCCTCAGTACTGACCCTCTGACAGTGCGGCACTCCCTCAGCACTGACCCTCTGGCAGTGCAGCACTCCCTCAGTACTGACCCTCTGACAGTGCGGCACTCCCTCAGTACTGACCCTCTGACAGTGCGGCACTCCCTCAGTACTGACTCTCTGACAGTGTGGCACTCCCTCAGTACTGACCCTCTGACATTGCGGCACTCCTTCAGTACTGACCCTCTGACAGTGCAGCACTCCTTCAGTACTGACCCTCTGACAGTGCAGCACTCCCTCAGTACTGACCCTCTGACAGTACAGCACTCCCTCAGTACTGACCCTCTGACAGTGCAACACTCCCTCAGTACTGACCCTCTGACAGTGCGGCACTCCCTCAGTACTGACCCTCTGACAGTGCACCACTCCCTCAGCACTGACCCTCTGACAGTGCAGCATTCCCTCAGTACTGACCCTCTGACACTGTGGCACTCCCTCAGTACTGACCCTCAGGCAGTGCAGCACTCCATCAGCACTGACTCTCTGACAGTTTGACACTCCCTCAATACTCACCCTCTGACAGTGCGGCACTCCCTCAGCACTGACCCTCTGACAGTGCAGCACTCCCTCAGTACTGACCCTCTGAGGGTGCAGCACTCCCTCAGTACTGACCCTCTGACAGTGCGGCACTCCCTCAGCACTGACCCTCTGACAGTGCGACACTCCCTCAGTACTGACCCTCTGACAGTGCGGCACTCCCTCAGCACTGACCCTCTGACAGTGCAGCACTCCCTCAGTACTGACCCTCTGACAGTTTGACACTCCCTCAATACTCACCCTCTGACAGTGCGGCACTCCCTCAGCACTGACCCTCTGACAGTGCAGCACTCCCTCAGTACTGACCCTCTGACAGTGCGGCACTCCCTCAGCACTGACCCTCTGACAGTGCGACACTCCCTCAATACTCACCCTCTGACAGTGCGGCACTCCCTCAGCACTGACCCTCTGACAGTGCAGCACTCCCTCAGTACTGACCCTCTGACAGTGCAGCACTCCCTCAGTACTGGCCCTCTGACAGTGCGGCACTCCCTCAGCACTGACCCTCTGACAGTGCGGCACTCCCTCAGCACTGACCCTCTGACAGTGCGGCACTCCCTCAGTACTGATCCTCTGACAGTGCGGCACTCCCTCAGTACTGACCCTCTGACATTGCGGCACTCCTTCAGTACTGACCCTCTGACAGTGCAGCACTCCTTCAGTACTGACCCTCTGACAGTGCAGCACTCCCTCAGTACTGACCCTCTGACAGTACAGCACTCCCTCAGTACTGACCCTCTGACAGTGCAACACTCCCTCAGTACTGACCCTCTGACAGTGCGGCATTCCCTCAGTACTGACCCTCTGACAGTGCACCACTCCCTCAGCACTGACCCTCTGACAGTGCAGCATTCCCTCAGTACTGACCCTCTGACACTGTGGCACTCCCTCAGTACTGACCCTCAGGCAGTGCAGCACTCCATCAGCACTGACTCTCTGACAGTTTGACACTCCCTCAATACTCACCCTCTGACAGTGCGGCACTCCCTCAGCACTGACCCTCTGACAGTGCAGCACTCCCTCAGTACTGACCCTCTGAGGGTGCAGCACTCCCTCAGTACTGACCCTCTGACAGTGCGGCACTCCCTCAGCACTGACCCTCTGACAGTGCGACACTCCCTCAGTACTGACCCTCTGACAGTGCGGCACTCCCTCAGCACTGACCCTCTGACAGTGCAGCACTCCCTCAGTACTGACCCTCTGACAGTTTGACACTCCCTCAATACTCACCCTCTGACAGTGCGGCACTCCCTCAGTACTGACCCTCTGACAGTGCAGCACTCCCTCAGTACTGACCCTCTGACAGTGCGGCACTCCCTCAGCACTGACCCTCTGACAGTGCGACACTCCCTCAATACTCACCCTCTGACAGTGCGGCACTCCCTCAGCACTGACCCTCTGACAGTGCAGCACTCCCTCAGTACTGACCCTCTGACAGTGCAGCACTCCCTCAGTACTGGCCCTCTGACAGTGCGGCACTCCCTCAGCACTGACCCTCTGACAGTGCGGCACTCCCTCAGCACTGACCCTCTGACAGTGCGGCACTCCCTCAGTACTGATCCTCTGACAGTGCGGCACTCCCTCAGCACTGACCCTCTGACAGTGCAGCACTCCCTCAGTACTGACCCTCTGACAGTGCAGCACTCCCTCAGTACTGACCCTCTGACAGTGCGGCACTCCCTCAGCACTGACCCTCTGACAGTGCGACACTCCTTCAGTACTGACCCTCTGACAGTGCGGCACTCCCTCAGCACTGACCCTCTGACAGTGCAGCACTCCCTCAGTACTGACCCTCTGACAGTGCAGCACTCCCTCAGTACTGACCCTCTGACAGTGCGGCACTCCCTCAGCACTGACCCTCTGACAGTGCGGCACTCCCTCAGCACTGACCCTCTGACAGTGCAGCACTCCCTCAGTACTGACCCTCTGACAGTGCGGCACTCCCTCAGTACTGACTCTCTGACAGTGTGGCACTCCCTCAGTACTGACCCTCTGACATTGCGGCACTCCTTCAGTACTGACCCTCTGACAGTGCAGCACTCCTTCAGTACTGACCCTCTGACAGTGCAGCACTCCCTCAGTACTGACCCTCTGACAGTGCAGCACTCCCTCAGTACTGACCCTCTGACAGTGCAACACTCCCTCAGTACTGACCCTCTGACAGTGCGGCACTCCCTCAGTACTGACCCTCTGACAGTGCAACACTCCCTCAGCACTGACCCTCTGACAGTGCAGCATTCCCTCAGTACTGACCCTCTGACACTGTGGCACTCCCTCAGTACTGACTCTCTGACAGTGTGGCACTCCCTCAGTACTGACCCTCAGGCAGTGCAGCACTCCATCAGCACTGACTCTCTGACAGTTTGACACTCCCTCAATACTCACCCTCTGACAGTGCGGCACTCCCTCAGCACTGACCCTCTGACAGTGCAGCACTCCCTCAGTACTGACCCTCTGAGGGTGCAGCACTCCCTCAGTACTGACCCTCTGACAGTGCGGCACTCCCTCAGCACTGACCCTCTGACAGTGCGACACTCCCTCAATACTCACCCTCTGACAGTGCGGCACTCCCTCAGCACTGACCCTCTGACAGTGCGGCACTCCCTCAGTACTGACCCTCTGACAGTGCAGCACTCCCTCAGTACTGACCCTCTGACAGTGCGGCACTCCCTCAGCACTGACCCTCTGACAGTGCGACACTCCCTCAGTCCTGACCCTCTGACAGTGCGGCACTCCCTCAGCACTGACCCTCTGACAGTGCAGCACTCCCTCAGTACTGACCCTCTGACAGTGCAGCACTCCCTCAGTACTGACCCTCTGACAGTGCGGCACTCCCTCAGCACTGACCCTCTGACAGTGCGACACTCCCTCAGTACTGACCCTCTGACAGTGTGGCACTCCCTCAGTACTGACCCTCAGGCAGTGCAGCACTCCATCAGCACTGACTCTCTGACAGTTTGACACTCCCTCAATACTCACCCTCTGACAGTGCGGCACTCCCTCAGCACTGACCCTCTGACAGTGCAGCACTCCCTCAGTACTGACCCTCTGACAGTGCAGCACTCCCTCAGTACTGACCCTCTGACAGTGCGGCACTCCCTCAGCACTGACCCTCTGACAGTGCGACACTCCCTCAGTACTGACCCTCTGACAGTGCGGCACTCCCTCAGCACTGACCCTCTGACAGTGCAGCACTCCCTCAGTACTGACCCTCTGACAGTTTGACACTCCCTCAATACTCACCCTCTGACAGTGCGGCACTCCCTCAGCACTGACCCTCTGACAGTGCGGCACTCCCTCAGTACTGATCCTCTGACAGTGCGGCACTCCCTCAGCACTGACCCTCTGACAGTGCAGCTCTCCCTCAGTACTGACCCTCTGACAGTGCAGCACTCCCTCAGTACTGACCCTCTGACAGTGCGGCACTCCCTCAGCACTGACCCTCTGACAGTGCGACACTCCCTCAGTACTGACCCTCTGACAGTGCGGCACTCCCTCAGCACTGACCCTCTGACAGTGCAGCACTCCCTCAGTACTGACCCTCTGACAGTTTGACACTCCCTCAATACTCACCCTCTGACAGTGCGGCACTCCCTCAGCACTGACCCTCTGACAGTGCGGCACTCCCTCAATACTCACCCTCTGACAGTGCGGCACTCCCTCAGCACTGACCATCTGACAGTGCAGCACTCCCTCAGTACTGACCCTCTGACAGTGCGGCACTCCCTCAGTACTGATCCTCTGACAGTGCGGCACTCCCTCAGCACTGACCCTCTGACAGTGCAGCACTCCCTCAGTACTGACCCTCTGACAGTGCAGCACTCCCTCAGTACTGACCCTCTGACAGTGCGGCACTCCCTCAGCACTGACCCTCTGACAGTGCGACACTCCCTCAGTACTGACCCTCTGACAGTGCGGCACTCCCTCAGCACTGACCCTCTGGCAGTGCAGCACTCCCTCAGTACTGACCCTCTGACAGTGCGGCACTCCCTCAGTACTGACCCTCTGACAGTGCGGCACTCCCTCAGTACTGACTCTCTGACAGTGTGGCACTCCCTCAGTACTGACCCTCTGACATTGCGGCACTCCTTCAGTACTGACCCTCTGACAGTGCAGCACTCCTTCAGTACTGACCCTCTGACAGTGCAACACTCCCTCAGTACTGACCCTCTGACAGTACAGCACTCCCTCAGTACTGACCCTCTGACAGTGCAACACTCCCTCAGTACTGACCCTCTGACAGTGCGGCACTCCCTCAGTCATGACCCTCTGACAGTGCACCACTCCCTCAGCACTGACCCTCTGACAGTGCAGCATTCCCTCAGTACTGACCCTCTGACACTGTGGCACTCCCTCAGTACTGACCCTCAGGCAGTGCAGCACTCCCTCAGTACTGACCCTCTGACAGTGCGGCACTCCCTCAGTACTGACTCTCTGACAGTTTGACACTCCCTCAATACTCACCCTCTGACAGTGCGGCACTCCCTCAGCACTGACCCTCTGACAGTGCAGCACTCCCTCAGTACTGACCCTCTGAGGGTGCAGCACTCCCTCAGTACTGACCCTCTGACAGTGCGGCACTCCCTCAGCACTGACCCTCTGACAGTGCGACACTCCCTCAGTACTGACCCTCTGACAGTGCGGCACTCCCTCAGCACTGACCCTCTGACAGTGCAGCACTCCCTCAGTACTGACCCTCTGACAGTTTGACACTCCCTCAATACTCACCCTCTGACAGTGCGGCACTCCCTCAGCACTGACCCTCTGACAGTGCAGCACTCCCTCAGTACTGACCCTCTGACAGTGCGGCACTCCCTCAGCACTGACCCTCTGACAGTGCGACACTCCCTCAATACTCACCCTCTGACAGTGCGGCACTCCCTCAGCACTGACCCTCTGACAGTGCAGCACTCCCTCAGTACTGACCCTCTGACAGTGCAGCACTCCCTCAGTACTGGCCCTCTGACAGTGCGGCACTCCCTCAGCACTGACCCTCTGACAGTGCGGCACTCCCTCAGCACTGACCCTCTGACAGTGCGGCACTCCCTCAGTACTGATCCTCTGACAGTGCGGCACTCCCTCAGCACTGACCCTCTGACAGTGCAGCACTCCCTCAGTACTGACCCTCTGACAGTGCAGCACTCCCTCAGTACTGACACTCTGACAGTGCGGCACTCCCTCAGCACTGACCCTCTGACAGGGCGACACTCCTTCAGTACTGACCCTCTGACAGTGCGGCACTCCCTCAGCACTGACCCTCTGACAGTGCAGCACTCCCTCAGTACTGACCCTCTGACAGTGCAGCACTCCCTCAGTACTGACCCTCTGACAGTGCGGCACTCCCTCAGCACTGACCCTCTGACAGTGCGGCACTCCCTCAGCACTGACCCTCTGACAGTGCAGCACTCCCTCAGTACTGACCCTCTGACAGTGCGGCACTCCCTCAGTACTGACTCTCTGACAGTGTGGCACTCCCTCAGTACTGACCCTCTGACATTGCGGCACTCCTTCAGTACTGACCCTCTGACAGTGCAGCACTCCTTCAGTACTGACCCTCTGACAGTGCAGCACTCCCTCAGTACTGACCCTCTGACAGTACAGCACTCCCTCAGTACTGACCCTCTGACAGTGCAACACTCCCTCAGTACTGACCCTCTGACAGTGCGGCACTCCCTCAGTACTGACCCTCTGACAGTGCAACACTCCCTCAGCACTGACCCTCTGACAGTGCAGCATTCCCTCAGTACTGACCCTCTGACACTGTGGCACTCCCTCAGTACTGACTCTCTGACAGTGTGGCACTCCCTCAGTACTGACCCTCAGGCAGTGCAGCACTCCATCAGCACTGACTCTCTGACAGTTTGACACTCCCTCAATACTCACCCTCTGACAGTGCGGCACTCCCTCAGCACTGACCCTCTGACAGTGCAGCACTCCCTCAGTACTGACCCTCTGAGGGTGCAGCACTCCCTCAGTACTGACCCTCTGACAGTGCGGCACTCCCTCAGCACTGACCCTCTGACAGTGCGACACTCCCTCAATACTCACCCTCTGACAGTGCGGCACTCCCTCAGCACTGACCCTCTGACAGTGCGGCACTCCCTCAGTACTGACCCTCTGACAGTGCAGCACTCCCTCAGTACTGACCCTCTGACAGTGCGGCACTCCCTCAGCACTGACCCTCTGACAGTGCGACACTCCCTCAGTCCTGACCCTCTGACAGTGCGGCACTCCCTCAGCACTGACCCTCTGACAGTGCAGCACTCCCTCAGTACTGACCCTCTGACAGTGCAGCACTCCCTCAGTACTGACCCTCTGACAGTGCGGCACTCCCTCAGCACTGACCCTCTGACAGTGCGACACTCCCTCAGTACTGACCCTCTGACAGTGTGGCACTCCCTCAGTACTGACCCTCAGGCAGTGCAGCACTCCATCAGCACTGACTCTCTGACAGTTTGACACTCCCTCAATACTCACCCTCTGACAGTGCGGCACTCCCTCAGCACTGACCCTCTGACAGTGCAGCACTCCCTCAGTACTGACCCTCTGACAGTGCAGCACTCCCTCAGTACTGACCCTCTGACAGTGCGGCACTCCCTCAGCACTGACCCTCTGACAGTGCGACACTCCCTCAGTACTGACCCTCTGACAGTGCGGCACTCCCTCAGCACTGACCCTCTGACAGTGCAGCACTCCCTCAGTACTGACCCTCTGACAGTTTGACACTCCCTCAATACTCACCCTCTGACAGTGCGGCACTCCCTCAGCACTGACCCTCTGACAGTGCGGCACTCCCTCAGTACTGATCCTCTGACAGTGCGGCACTCCCTCAGCACTGACCCTCTGACAGTGCAGCTCTCCCTCAGTACTGACCCTCTGACAGTGCAGCACTCCCTCAGTACTGACCCTCTGACAGTGCGGCACTCCCTCAGCACTGACCCTCTGACAGTGCGACACTCCCTCAGTACTGACCCTCTGACAGTGCGGCACTCCCTCAGCACTGACCCTCTGACAGTGCAGCACTCCCTCAGTACTGACCCTCTGACAGTTTGACACTCCCTCAATACTCACCCTCTGACAGTGCGGCACTCCCTCAGCACTGACCCTCTGACAGTGCGGCACTCCCTCAATACTCACCCTCTGACAGTGCGGCACTCCCTCAGCACTGACCCTCTGACAGTGCAGCACTCCCTCAGTACTGACCCTCTGACAGTACAGCACTCCCTCAGTACTGACCCTCTGACAGTGCGGCACTCCCTCAGCACTGACCCTCTGACAGTGCGACACTCCCTCAGTACTGACCCTCTGACAGTGCGGCACTCCCTCAGCACTGACCCTCTGACAGTGCAGCACTCCCTCAGTACTGACCCTCTGACAGTGCAGCACTCCCTCAGTACTGACCCTCTGACAGTGCGGCACTCCCTCAGCACTGACCCTCTGACAGTGCGGCACTCCCCAGCACTGACCCTCTGACAGTGCGGCACTCCCTCAGTACTGACCCTCTGACAGTGCGGCACTCCCTCAGTACTGACTCTCTGACAGTGTGGCACTCCCTCAGTACTGACCCTCTGACATTGCGGCACTCCTTCAGTACTGACCCTCTGACAGTGCAGCACTCCTTCAGTACTGACCCTCTGACAGTGCAGCACTCCCTCAGTACTGACCCTCTGACAGTACAGCACTCCCTCAGTACTGACCCTCTGACAGTGCAACACTCCCTCAGTACTGACCCTCTGACAGTGCGGCACTCCCTCAGTACTGACCCTCTGACAGTGCGGCACTCCCTCAGTACTGACCCTCTGACAGTGCAACACTCCCTCAGTACTGACCCTCTGACAGTGCAGCACTCCCTCAGTACTGACCCTCTGACAGTGCCGCACTCCCTCAGTACTGACCCTCTGACAGTGCCGCACTCCCTCAGTACTGACCCTCTGACAGTGCGGCACTCCCTCAGCACTGACCCTCTGACAGTGCGGCACTCCCTCAGCACTGACCCTTGACTGTGCGGCACTCCTAAACTGCATCAACGTCCATTCGTTATAAGCACAGAAACAGGCCATTCAGCCCAACCAGTTCATGCTGGTGATGATGCTTCTGCTGAGACATTTCCCATTTTGCCTCATCTCACTCCTCTGTGCTCCCACCGGTCCTCCCTGAGGGAGAATTGCCTGTGTCATTGGCATTCATCACAACAGCAACAACTTTCCTTCATATAACTCCTCTAACATCATAAAACATCCCAATGAACCTCAGAGGAGTGATTATCTAACAGAATCCAACCCCGGGACAGGTTAAGAGAACTTAGTGACAGGCGACCCAAAGCTTGGTCAAAGAGGTTGCTTTTAAGAAGCATCTTAAAGGTGGAGAAACAGAGAGAGGGAGAGTGAAAGAGAGAGAAAGAGAAAGTGAGAGGGAGAGAGAGGGAGAGAGAAAAAGAGGAAGAGAGAAAGAGGGAGGGAGAGAGAGAGAGAGAGAGGAAGAGAGAAAGAGAGAGAAAGATAAAGAGAGAGAGACACAGAGAGAGGTGGAGAGGTTTCGGGGGGGAATTCCAGTGCTTAGGGCCCCCCGCAGGCAACTGAAGGCACGGCCGCCAATGGCGGAGCGATGGGAATCGGGGGATGTTCAAGAGGCCGGAATTGGGGGAGCGCAGAGATCTCAGAGGATTGTGAGAACTGGAGGAAATTACAGAGGATAGGGAGGGTTGTAGGGGCTGGAGGAGGTTACAGAGATAGGGAGGGTTGTAGGGACTGGAGGAGGTTACAGAGATAGGGAGGGTTGTGGGGGCTGAGGGGGTTACAGAGATAGGGAGGGATGTAGGGGCTGGAGGAGGTTACAGAGATAGGGAGGGATGTAGGGGCTGGAGGAGGTTACAGAGATAGGGAGGGTTGTAGGGGCTGGAGGAGGTTACAGAGATAGGGAGGGTTGTGGGGGCTGAGGGGGTTACAGAGATAGGGAGGGATGTAGGGGCTGGAGGAGGTTACAGAGATAGGGAGGGGTGTAGGGACTGGAGGAAATTACAGAGGATAGGGAGGGTTGTGGGGGCTGGAGGGGGTTACAGAGATAGGGAGGGTTGTAGGGACTGGAGGAGGTTACAGAGATAGGGAGTGTTGTGGGGGCTGGAGGAGGATACAGAGATTGGGAGGGTTTTAGGTGCTGGAGAAGGATACAGAGATTGGGAGGTTTGTGGGGGCTGGAGGAGGTTACAGTGGTTTCCTCCCACAGTCCAAAGATGTGCAGCTTAGGTGGATTGGTCATGCTAAATTGCCCTTTAGTGTCCAAAGATGTGTAAATTAAGGGGATTAGTAGCATAAAGATGTGGGTTATGGGTGTAAGGCAGTGGTGGGTCTGGGTAAGATGCTCTGTTGGAGAGTTGGTGCAGATTCGATGGGCCGAATGACCTCCTCCTGCACTGTAGGGGTTCGATGATTCTATTCCATGATGCCAGTATTTCTCCAGTTGCCCATTTGAAAGTTCCTGTTGAATCTGCTTCCACCGCCCTTCCAGGCAGCGCCTTCCAGATCACAACAACTCGCTGTGTGTCAAAAATAAAATTCTCCTCAACTCCCCCCGCTCTGGTTCTTTTCCCAATCCTCTTCAATCTGTGTCCCCTCTGGTTACCGTGCCTCCTGTCACTGGAAACACTTTCTTCTCCTTCACTCTATAAACCCCGCGCCCCCCTTGTGATTCTGAACACCTCGATTCAATCTCCCTCTTCACCTTCCCCGCTCCGAGGAGAACGATCCCGGATTCCTCTGGTCTCTCCGACATGGACTGAAGTCACTGATTAACCATTAAATAATGAAGAGAGGCCTAGCGGGGGCGAAGGTTTTCGTTGGGTGACATCGCTGCAAGCTTTGTGGTTTCAGTCGGAAATATCTTGGACAGATGATTAACTGCATGAGTTGGCGAATGTAATTTATCCCTAATTAGATTACAAATCAATGCCAGGATAAACATTTTAATGGCCCCAGTTTATCATTCTTTAGTAATGTCTTGTTTAGTATCAGCTAGGCCCCAACCCTTACCACTAATAACGAGAGTGAAATCTCCGACACATAAATAATCCTGAATGGTTTTGGTTAGAATTACAGAACCAGGAAAGTCTGCGGGTTTGTGGAACGTATGTATTCCTAGCAGCACAGAAGGAGGCTATTCGGTCCATCCTTCCCTGTGCTGGCTCTTGGAAAGATCTCTCCAATCAGTCCTTACTTCCACTCGTCTGCTCTCTCTCACATATGGGGAGGCGATGGTCGAGTGGTATCATCGTTAGACCATTAATCCAGAAACTCAGCAAATGTAACCTGCACTAACCATGATGCCTGCCTAAACTAAAACCAGAGTCTGTATCCTTCCATTCTCATCCTATTCATGTATCCGTCTCGATGCCCCTTAAATGGCGCTATTGTACCTGCTCCCACCACCTCCCCGGGCACGGCGTTCCAGACATTCAGTGCTCCTTGATACCAGATCTTCCGCTTCCCACTTCTTGGTAGATGTTGCTAGGCCGACTTCTCCCAGAATGCTCAAGTGAAGTCCCTCTGCCACCTCTACTACTGTGCTTTAGGGAAGGAAATCTGCTGTCCTTACCCGGTCTGGCCTATATGTGACTCCAGAGCCACAGCAATGTGGTTGACTCTCAACTGCCCTCAGGCAACTGGGGATGGGCAATAAATGCTGACCAGCCAACGATGCCCATGTCCCACGAATGAATGAAAAAACAAACCCCTGAAAAATCTTTCCCCCTTCCAGTATTTCCCCAATTGCCCCCTTTTGAAAGTTCCTGTTGAATCTGCTTCCACCGCCCTGTCAGGCAGCGCCTTCCAGATCACAACAACTCGCTGTGTGTCAAAAATAAAATTTGCAGAATCTCCCACAGGAGTATCGGGATAGGGATGTTTTGCTGCAATTGTATAGTGTATTAGTGAGGCTACATCTGGAGTATTGTGTGTAGTTTTGGTGTCCTTATCTGATGAAGGATGTCCTTGCTATAGAGGGAGTACAGCGAAGGTTTACCAGGCTGATTCCTGGGATGGCAGGTCTGTCATGTGAGGAGAGATTAAGTCGGTTAGGATTATATTCACTGGAGTTTAGAAGAGTGAGAGGGGATCTCATAGAAACTTATAAAATTCTAACAGGGTTAGACAGGTTAGATTCCGAAAGAATGTTCTTGATGGTGGGGGACCCCAGAAATTGGGGTCATAGAACATAGAACAGTACAGCACAGAACAGGCCCTTCGGCCCACGATGTTGTGCCGAGCTTTATCTGAAACCAAGATCAAGCTATCCCACTCCCTATCATCCTGGTGTGCTCCATGTGCCTATCCAATAACCGCTTAAATGTTCCTAAAGTGTCTGACTCCACTATCACTGCAGGCAGTCCATTCCACACCCCAACCACTCTCTGCGTAAAGAACCTACCTCTGATATCCTTCCTATATCTCCCACCATGAATCCTATAGTTATGCCCCCTTGTAATAGCTCCATCCACCCGAGGAAATAGTCTTTGAACGTTCACTCTATCTATCCCCTTCATCATTTTATAAACCTCTATTAAGTCTCCCCTCAGCCTCCTCCGCTCCAGAGAGAACAGCCCTAGCTCCCTCAACCTTTCCTCATAAGACCTACCCTCCAAACCAGGCAGCATCCGGGTAAATCTCCTCTGCACTCTTTCCAGCGCTTCCACATCCTTCTTATAGTGAGGTGACCAGAACTGCACACAATATTCCAAATGTGGTCTCACCAAGGTCCTGTACAGTTGCAGCATAACCCCACGGCTCTTAAACTCCAACCCCCTGTTAATAAAAGCTAACACACTATAGGCCTTCTTCACAGCTCTATCCACTTGAGTGGCAACCTTTAGAGATCTGTGGATATGGACCCCAAGATCTCTCTGTTCCTCCACAGTCTTCAGAACCCTACCTTTGACCCTGTAATCCACATTTAAATTTGTCCTACCAAAATGAATCACCTCACATTTATCAGGGTTAAGCTCCATTTGCCATTTTTCAGCCCAGCTTTGCATCCTATCTATGTCTCTTTGCAGCCTACAACAGCCCTCCACCTCATCCACTACTCCACCAATCTTGGTGTCATCAGCAAATTTACTGATCCACCCTTCAGCCCCCTCCTCTAAGTCATTAATAAAAATCACAAAGAGCAGAGGACCAAGCACTGATCCCTGTGGCACTCCGCTAGCAACCTACCTCCAGTCCGAAAATTTTCCATCCACCACCACCCTCTATCTTCGATCAGATAGCCAGTTACCTATCCAATCGGCCAACTTACCCTCTATCCCACACCTCCTTACTTTCATCATAAGCCGACCATGGGGGACCTTATCAAACGCCTTACTAAAATCCATGTGTATGACATCAACTGCCCTACCTTCATCAACACACTTAGTTACCTCCTCAAAAAATTCTATCAAATTTGTGAGGCACGACTTGCCCTTCACGAATCTGTGCTGACTGTCCCGGATTAATCCGCATCTTTCTAAATGGTCGTAAATCCCATCCCTAAGGACCTTTTCCATCAATTTACCAACCACCGAAGTAAGACTAACCGGTCTATAATTACCAGGGTCATTTCTATTCCCTTTCTTAAACAGAGGAACAACATTCACCACTCTCCAGTCCTCTGGCACCATCCCCGTGGACAGTGAGGACCCAAAGATCAAAGCCAAAGGCTCTGCAATCTCATCCCTTGCCTCCCCAAGAATCCTAGGATATATTTCATCAGGCCCAGGGGACTTATCGACCTTCAGTTTATTCAAAACTGCCAGTACATCCTCCCTCCGAACATCTACTTCCTCCAGCCTATTAGCCTGTAACACCTTCTCTTCCTCAAAAACATGGCCCCTCTCCTTGGTGTACACTGAAGAAAAGTATTCATTCATCACCTCGCCTATCTCTACTGACTCCAGTTTGAGGATAAGGGGTAAACCTTTTTAGAACTGAAGTGAGGAGAAATTTCTTCACCCAGAGCGTGGTGAATGTGTGGAATTCACTCCCACAGAAAGTAGTTGAGGCCAAAACGCTGTGTGATTTCAAGAAGAAATTAGATATCGCTCTTGGGGCTAAAGGGATTGAGGGATATGGGGGGATATTGAACTCGATGATCAGCCATGATCGTAATGAATGGTGGAGCAGGCTCGAAGGGCTGAATGGCCTCCTCCTGCTTCTAGCTTCTCTGTTTCTCTGCTAAAGAAACGCCTTCAGACCACGGCACTCATTAATTCCCCTTTTGCCCAATTCTTTCCTTAATTTTACCTCAGTTTTGGGGCGATTCTCCCATTCTTACCCGCTAATGTTTTGGTGGGTCGGGCTGGGAGATTCGTGCATGCGCCGATTCGCGGGATTCGCTCATGCGTTCCCGACGCATCTCCCAGCGATGGATATCTGGCGCAGTGGGGACCATGCAGGAAACCAGTGGGAACAGCAGATAAGTGATTTAAATCTATTTGCAATGTAATTTAGATGTGATTATGGGGTCCGGGACTGAACTCCCGGGCTCGATAGCATCACCCACCCGACACCAGAATCTCACTCCGGCGGGGTTTAGAGCAACTCCCCACGTTTGGGGAACTAACGGGAGACCCTGCCGGAGTGAACAGGGGGGCAAACGGGGCCCCCCGGGGGGGGGGGGGGGGGGGTGGTCGGGTGGCTGGGGGTGGTGACCCCTGGGCATGGGCACCCTTGCAGTGCCAGGCTGTGCCCCCTGACACTGCCCAATGGGCAAAGTGCCCATGCCTGGGGCCACCTTGGCACTACCCACCGGGCATGGGGCAGTGCCAAGAGGGTGGGGCTGAGGGGCGGGGCCAACTGGGGGGGGCGAGGCCTACAGGGCGATCAGTGGGGGTCGGTGGGCCCAGAACTAGGGGTCATAGTTTGAGGATAAAGGGGTAAACTATTTTAGGACTGAGGTGAGGAGAAATGTCTTCACCCGGAGGGTGGTGAATGTGTGGAATTCACTCCTACAGAAAGTAGTTGAGGACAAAACGTTGTGAGATTTCAAGGAGAAATTAAATACAGCTCTTGGGGCTGAAGGGATCGAGGGATATGGGGGGAAGGGGGGGATCAGGATATTGAATTTGATGATCAGCCATGATCGTAATGAATGGTGGAGCAGGCTCGAAGGGCCGAATGGCCTCCTCCTGCTTCTAGTTTCTCTATTTCTCTGCTAAAGAAACTCCTTCAGACCACGGCACTCATTAATTCCCCTTTTGCCCAATTCTTTCCATAATTTTATCTCTGTCAGACAGAATCGGTTGGGGCTGGAGGGAGGCCAGCGATCGGGGTGCGCTGGGGGGGAGTTTGCCTCCCATAGGGGGGTGGGGGTCTGCCGTGGTGGGGAGGGGGTCTGCCTCCCCGGGGGGCTCTGCCTCTCATGGGGTGGGGGTCTGCTGAGTTGGGGTGGAGTGGGGTGGGGGATTGTCACTGCGGGGAGGGGGGAGGCGCTGGAGATCGGGGGCTCTGGGAAGGTACGGGAGTCTGGGCTTCACTGAGAATGCTTGTGGGGGCCGTGTAGGGGTTTGAGGGGCAGCGCTGCGAGGGTCCCGGGCTGGCCAGCAATTGGGAGGCTGACAGATCGGGACCGCTGCGCGTGTGCAGAGTTCCGGAACTGTCAGACTCCGGCGTGAACAGGCCCCGCACCCCCCGAGCTTTTAATGATATTCCCGATTGCAACCTCTGCATTGGACAGAGTGGCTCTACGGAAAGATGCAGGCAACGGGGCATTGAATCAGTGAACTCAGATGGTGGCGAGTGGATTTATATCCCACCGTTACTTTGGGGAAATATTTCTCTCAAAATAAACTGGAAATTTAACTTCTTTGATAAACAGTGGATTAACAGAGATATCGAAACTGTCAACATTATTCCGATCTCGCCCCGTGGGCGTCAGGTTTGTGGAGAGGTCACAGCAAACCTGTATCGACATGAATCCGTTCAGCAGTGTTTTCAAACTCTCCGCACTCACACCCCGATAAACTTCACCCACCCTGTGGCAATTCACCCACTGCAGATTAAATTTACACAACAGACAGAAATATTCAATGTTTCACAAGACAAACACACAGACAATGAGAGAAACCGCTCTCAAATCAGTCACTGTCTGTCAGACACAAACATCACTGAGTGCGGGGGCGGTGGGGGCGGGGGGAGAACCTCCCTGTAAACATTGATACAGCCACAGACACAACTAATAAATACCAACACACGCCCCACGAGTCACAGAAAATACTGACAAACTCCTACAGCCAACCGTAAATACAGAAACAATCCCAGACCCCCTGTAAATATTAAAACACTTCCTCCGACAGTGCGGCACTCCCTCAACACTGACCCTCTGACAGTGCAGCACTCCCTCAGCACTGACCCTCTGACAGTGCAGCACTCCCTCAGTACTGACCCTCTGACAGTGCGGCACTCCCTCAGTACTGACCCTCTGACAGTGCGGCACTCCCTCAGTACTGACCCTCTGACAGTGCGGCACTCCCTCAACACTGACCCTCTGACAGTGCAGCACTCCCTCAGTACTGACCCTCTGACAGTGCGGCACTCCCTCAGTACTGACCCTCTGACAGTGCGGCACTCCCTCAGTACTGACCCTCTGACGGTGCGGCACTCCCTCAGTACTGACCCTCTGACAGTGCAGCACTCCCTCAGTACTGACCCTCTGACAGTGCAGCACTCCCTCAGTACTGACCCTCTGACAGTGCAGCACTCCCTCAGTACTGACCCTCTGACAGTGCAGCACTCCCTCAGCACTGACCCGCTGACAGTGCAGCACTCCCTCAGCACTGGCTCTCTGACAGTGCAGCACTCCCTCAGTACTGACCCTCTGACAGTGCGGCACTCCCTCAACACTGACCCTCTGACAGTGCAGCACTCCCTCAGTACTGACCCTCTGACAGTGCAGCACTCCCTCAGTACTGACCCTCTCACAGTGCGGCACTCCCTCAGTACTGATCCTCTCACAGTGCGGCAGTCCCTCAGTACTGACCCTCTGACAGTGCGGCACTCCCTCAGTACTGACCCTCTGACAGTGCAGCACTCCCTCAGTACTGACCCTCTCACAGTGCGGCACTCCCTCAGTACTGACCCTCTGACAGTGCGGCACTCCCTCAGTACTGACCCTGTGACAATGCGGCACTCCCTCAGTACTGACCCTCTGACAGTGCAGCACTCCCTCAGTACTGACCCTCTGACAGTGCAGCACTCCCTCAGCACTGACCCGCTGACAGTGCAGCACTCCCTCAGCACTGGCTCTCTGACAGTGCAGCACTCCCTCAGTACTGACCCTCTGACAGTGCGGCACTCCCTCAACACTGACCCTCTGACAGTGCAGCACTCCCTCAGTACTGACCCTCTGACAGTGCAGCACTCCCTCAGTACTGACCCTCTCACAGTGCGGCACTCCCTCAGTACTGATCCTCTCACAGTGCGGCAGTCCCTCAGTACTGACCCTCTGACAGTGCGGCACTCCCTCAGTACTGACCCTCTGACAGTGCAGCACTCCCTCAGTACTGACCCTCTCACAGTGCGGCACTCCCTCAGTACTGACCCTCTGACAGTGCGGCACTCCCTCAGTACTGACCCTCTGACAATGCGGCACTCCCTCAGTACTGACCCTCTGACAGTGCAGCACTCCCTCAGTACTGACCCTCTGACAGTGCGGCACTCCCTCAGTACTGACCCTCTGACAGTGCGGCACTCCCTCTGTACTGACCCTCTGACAGTGCGGCACTCCCTCAGTACTGACACACTGACAGTGCGGCACTCCCTCAGTACTGACCCTCTGACAGTGCGGCACTCCCTCAGTACTGACCCTCTGACAGTGCGGCACTCCCTCAGTACTGACCCTCTGACAGTGCGGCACTCCCTCAGTACTGACCCTCCGACAGTGCGGCACTCCCTCAGTACTGACCCTCTGACAGTGCGGCACTCCCTCAGTACTGACCCTCTGACAGTGCGGCACTCCCTCAGTACTGACCCTCCGACAGTGCGGCACTCCCTCAGTACTGACCCTCTGACAGTGCGGCACTCCCTCAGTACTGACCCTCTGACAGTGCTGCACTCCCTCAGTATTGACCCTCTGACAGTGCGGCACTCCCTCAGTTCAACAGTGGGTGTCCCAGCCTGGTTTATTCGGCTTTTGTTTCTAGATTGTGTTTGAAACGTGGAAGCGGTTGGCTCCGAGGGCCGAAGTATTTTCAGGTCGTCATCTTTTCAGCTTCTCTCTTCACTCACTGTCAAAAGAATTTCCCCTCCGCCATGTTGGAGCATTAGAAACCCTTAAAAACGTCACTGTGAGGTGGTGAGAAGTCTTTCCCTGAAATAGTGGACACGTTATTGAATTGACAAAACATTTTATTGTTTCCTGTGTGTCATTGTTCAATAAAGACCCATTTGTTTGTGATCCTAGGCCCCAAGCCTCACTACTAACAGGACTGATGGTGAAATCTCAGCTCCGTTTGAGACTTATAGAACAGGGCAAGTGAAAACTAACAGATGAATTGATGGAGGAGTTATGATTACGGTGGTGTGTTCCACAAGAGTAGACAAAGAGAAGATAGTTAGAGAATCATAGAATCCTACAGTGCAGAAGGAGGCCATTAGGCCCATCCAGTCTGCACCGACCACAATCCCACGCAGGTCCTATCCCCCTAACCCCATGCATTCACCCTGCTAGTCCCCCTGACACTAAGGGGCAATTTAGCATGGCCGATACACCTAACCTGCACATCTTTGGACTGTGGGGGGAAACCGGAGCACCCGGAGGAAACCCATGCAGACACGGGGAGAATGTGCAGACTCCACACAGAGAGTGACCCAAGCCGGGAATCGAACCCGGGCCCCTGGCGCTGTGAGGCAGCAGTGCTAACCACTGTGCCACCATGCCAGCCAGGTGTTTCTGTTTGGGAGCGCAGATCAGAATGCAAGGCCATGAACAAAAGCCTTTCGCCCTGTGGGACTTTGCTCTGTCAACACGGACATGTGGAACGCTCCATTGATCAATTCAATCAGCCATCTGACCCGCCACATCCTGATCTCACTTTAGCAGCGACCTCCTGGACCCAGCAACAAGACCGTGGAGAAGGGAAAATTGCCCTCTGTTGCCCCAGACCCATCCCTCGACTGCCCTCCCCCACCCCCTCCCCCCCTCCTCCCGCCCCCCCCCCCCCCCCCCCCACACACACACACGCAGCCCAGTCAATGGAGACCAGCCCAGGAGATCACATGAACTATGGGTTACCTTCAGAGAGACCCTGCATTAATAACAGTTCTTTCCTTCTCTATGAACAGTATGCTTTGTATGGAGTGCAAGGAATAATACTTTTCACTGTATACTAATACATGTGACAATAATAAATCAAATCAAATCAAAAATCACTCAAATTCAGGATAAGGGTGGGATTCTCCCATCTTGTCTGTTCTCTGCCCCACCCTCTCCCCGCGAGAACAGTGAATTTGGCGCTCAGCCAAACCTTCATTCACTGCAGCGGGACAGGAAAATCCGAGCCACGGCGAGGCCGGAGGTTTTCGACGTAAATTCTTTCAGAATATCCGGGTTCTATTCCGGGACCCACACTTCAGGAAGGAAGTGCTGACCTTGGAGGGAGCACAGTTCCAATTCACCAGAACGATCCCGGGACTGAAAGGGTTAAACTCCGAGGACAGGGTCACACAGACTGGGCTGTGTTCCCCCACCAGTCTGGAAAATTTCGGGCTGATCTAAGCGAGAGGTTTGAGATGATTAAAGGAATTGATGGAGAGAAACTATTTTCTCAAGTTACAGAGATACGGAGGGATGTAGGGGGTGGAGGAGGTTACAGGGATAGGGAGGGAAGTAGGGGCTGGAGGAGGTTACAGAGATAGGGAGGGTATAGGAGCTGGAGGAGGCTACGGGGATAGGGAGGGTGTAGGGGCTGGAGGAGGTTATGGGGATAGGGATGGTTGTAGGGGCTGGAGACGTTTACAAAGATAGGGAGGGATATAGGGGCTGGAGGAGGTGACAGAAATAGGGAGGGATGTAGGGGCTGCAGGAGGTTACGGGGATAGTGAGGGTTGTAGGGGCTGGAGGAGGTTACAGAGATAGGGAGGGATATAGGGGCTGGAGGAGGTCACAGAGATAGGGAGGGATATGGGGCTGGAGGAGGTTACAGAGATAGGGAGGGATGTAGGGGCTGGATGAGGTTATAGAGAGAGGGATGGATATAGGGGCTGGAGGAGCTTACAGAGATAGGGAGGAGTGTAGGGGCTGGAGGAGGTTACAGAGATAGGGAGGAGTGTAGGGGCTGGAGGAGGTTACAGAGATAGGGAGGGATATAGGGGCTAGAGGAAGTTACAGAGATAAGGAGGGATGTAGGGGTTGGAGGAGGTTACGGGGATAGTGACTGTTGTAGGGGCTGGAGGAGGTTACAGAGATAGGGAGGGATGTAGGGACTAGAGGAGGTAACGAGGATGGGGGGTTTGTGGAGGCTGGAGGAGGTTACAGAGGTAGGGAGGGATATAGGGGCTGGAGGAGGTTACAGAGATAAGGAGGGATGTAGGGACTGTCGGAGGTTATGGGGATGGGGGGGTTGTGGAGGCTGGAGGAGGTTACAGAGATAGGGAGGGGCTGGAGGAGGTTACGGAGATAGGGAGGGATGTAGGGGCTGGAGGAGGTTACAGGGATAGGGGGGGATGTAGGGGCTGGAGGAGGTTACGGGGATAGGGAGGGATGTAGGGGCTGGAGGAGGTTACGGGGATAGGGAGAGATGTAGGGGCTGGAGGAGGTTACGGGGATAGGGAGGATGTAGGGGCTGGAGGGGGTTACGGGGATAGGGAGGGATGTAGGGGCTGGAGGAGGTTACGGGGATAGGGAGGGATGTAGGGGCTGGAGGAGGTTACGGAGATAGGGAGGGATGTAGGGGCTGGAGGAGGTTACAGGGATAGGGAGGGATGTAGGGGCTGGAGGAGGTTACGGGGATAGGGAGGGGTGTAGGGGCTGGAGGGGGTTACGGGGATAGGGAGGGATGTAGGGGCTGGAGGAGGTTACGGGGATATGGAGGGATGTAGGGGCTGGAGGAGGTTACGGGGATAGGGAGGGGTGTAGGGGCTGGAGGAGGTTACGGGGATAGGGAGGGGTGTAGGGGCTGGAGGAGGTTACGGGGATAGGGAGGAAGGGGTTTGGAGGCTATGGTGGGATTTGGAGATGCTGGGAATTGTAAATAAACAGTTGTCTCTGAGATTCGGGGCGGGTGAATCGTCGAGTGTGAATTGAAAACAAACTGTCAGGGGAAAGTACGGAGTGGGAAAGTACAGAGTGAATCCGAGACACAGAAACATCCTTCACAAAGACAGAGCCAAGTGTTATTGCCCCAGACTGATTATCACTGCTGACATTATTGCTAAGTAAGGATTCCTGGTGTTTGTCCCACATCTCCCTGTCTGTCCAAACAATCTCCCGGTTAACCCTGGCTCCCTCAGCTCCTTCACCTCTCAGTCAGGACCCAGTCCAGAGAAAGTTCTAGAAATTCCCCTCAGAGAGAGGGAGCGCTGTCACCCTACAGCTCAGACATTGACCCCTGACCCCTGTCGGCCCAGTCGGGGTGGGTGAGTTTAAAACAACTCCATAGCCGGTATTTGGAAATGAGCCGGGGCTGGGGACATCCTCCCTGGGTGTTCTGAGGCCAATATTTATTCCTCAACCAACATCACTGAAAAAGATTACAGTGATCTGTGTCAGTATCCTCACCTTGCTGTTCATAGAATCAGTTCAGAAGGAGGCCATTCGGCCCATCGAGTCTGCACCAACCACAATCAAACCCAGGCCCTATCCCCATAACACCATGCATTTACCCTGCTAGTCCCCCTGACACAAAGGGGCAATTCAGCATGGCCAATCAACCTGAACCGCTCATCTTTGGACTTGGGAGGAAACCGGAGCACCCGGAGGAAACCCACGCAGACACGGGGAGAATGTGCAAACTCCGCACAGACAGTGACCCGAGCCGGGAATCGAACCCAGGTCGCTGGTGCCGTAAAGCAGCAGTGCTAACAACTGTGCCACCGTGCCACCCATTGGGCGGGCCTCAATGCCACGATGCCGGTGACTTGTGTCTTGGGGGAGTGGGGGGGGCCATGCCCCTGATGGGAAGGGGTGGGGGAGGGGTTCTGATGTCCGTGATTGGGGGAGGGGGAGGTCTCTCAGTGCACTGTGAGATTGGGACACCCGCATGTCACAGCGCCTGAGCATTCTGAAGCTGGGTTCACCGTTTTTAGGCACTCCCCCCCCGCCCCCCCGCCCCCCCCACCGCCCCCCCCCACCCCACCACCCCCCCCCCCCCCACCCCCCCCCACCCCCCCAACGCCCCCAGAGTATCGACGCAAAACTCCCAAATTTCCAGAAACGTGAGTGAGTGAGGGAGGATTGCAACGCGGAGAGACCCCGAGAGGCCAGAGCTAATTACTCCATTATTCTCATTGAACAAAGAACAAAGAACAGTACAGCACGGGAACAGGCCCTCCGACCCTCCAAGCCTGCGCTGATCGCGTTGTCCTATCTAACCAACTGCCTCTATCCCTCTATTCCCCGTCTTTTCTTGCATCTATCCAGATAAATGTCACTGACGTGTCTCCTTCAACCACCTCACTTGGCCGTGCATTCCAGGCCCCCACCACCCTCTGTGTAAAACACTTCCCCCGCACACATTATAGGACGGGGCATAGAGTATAAAAGTTGGGGTCTGATGTTGCAGATGTATAGAACGTTGGTTCGGCCGCATTTGGAATACTGCGTCCAGTTCTGGTCGCCACACTGCCAGAAGGACGTGGAGGCTTTGGAGAGAGTACAGAGGAGGTTTACCAGGATGTTGCCTGGTATGGAAGGGCTTAGTTATGAGGAGAGATTGGGTAAACTGGGGTTGTTCTCCCTGGAAAGACGGAGGATGAGGGGAGATCTAATAGAGGTGTATAAAATTATGAAAGGCATAGATAGGGTGAACGGTGGGAAGCTTTTTCCCAGGTCGGTTGTTACGTTCACGAGGGGTCATAGGTTCAAGGTGAGGGGGGGGGAGGTTTAACACAGATATCAGAAGGACGTATTTTACACAGAGGATGGTGGGGGCCTGGAATGCGCTGCCAGGCAAGGTGGTGGAGGCGGACACACTGGGAATGTTTAAGACTTATCTAGATAGCCACATGGACGGAGTGGGAATGGAGGGATACAAAAGAATGGTCTAGTTTGGACCAGGGAGCAGCACGGGCTTGGAGGGCCAAAGGGCCTGTTCCTGTGCTGTATTGTTCTTTGTTCTTTGTTTGTTCATCTCCACTGAACCTTTCCCCCCTCATCTTGAACTTGTGCCCCCTTGTAATTGCCAATTCTGCCCTGGGAAAAAGCTTCCAACTGTTCGTCTTATCCATACCCCTCATAATTTTATAAACTTCTATCAGGTCGCCCCTCAGCCTCAGGGAGAACAATCCCAGTTTATTCAATCTCTCCTCAGAGCTAGTATCCTCCATACCAGGCAACATCCTGGTAAACCTTTGCCATACTCTCTCAGTGCCAGTTTGCATTGCTGCAGTGTCCAGGTGGAGGGAGCTATGTCGAATATTCCTGCCTCTCAGGATATTGAGTTCAAATAGAATTAGTTCAAACACATGGAAACGGAGGAAATAGGAGCAGGTGCAGGCCATTCGGCCCTGCTATGCTATTCATTTTGACCACGGCTGATCCGCGACCTAAACACCAGACTCCGGCTCTCTCTCCCAATACCCTGAAGTCCAGAAATCGAATTCCTTCGGAACTATGTTCAGTGACTTGTTCTCCACAGCTTTCTGTTGTCGAGAACTTCACAGGTTCACACCCGCTGAGGGAAGACATTTCTCCCCATCCCAGTACAAAATGTCCTGCCCTGTACCTGCGGCTGTGACGCCTGGTTCTGGAGTGGCTCCCCAGCCAGAGGAAACCCTGTTCATTCAGGAAAGGAATCTGAACAGGTTAATTCCCAGAGTTAACAGTGGGAGCAGTGAGACACACAACACAGGGTGGGTTGAAATCTCTTAAATCTACAGCTCCAAAATAAAACAAAAGCACAACCTACACTGATCCTGCGATGTTTTTCCTGAAGAAAATCTTTATTTGAGAATTTAGACCCAGTCGTCTTGTGAAACGCTGGGATAAACAGTCATTATGATCCTAATCTCGCCCCAGAGGGCGTCAGGTTTGTGGAGAGGTCACAGCAAACCTGTATCGACATGAATCCGTTCAGCAGTGTTTTCAAACTCTCCGCACTCACACCCCGATAAACTTCACCCACCCTGTGGCAATTCACCCACTGCAGATTAAATTTACACAACAGACAGAAATATTCAATGTTTCACAAGACAAACACACAGACAATGAGAGAAACCGCTCTCAAATCAGTCACTGTCTGTCAGACACAAACATCACCGAGGGGAACCTCCCTGTAAACATGCCTGAGGATACATTGTCAATATTAACACATTCCCCGGGACACCCTGTAAACACTGACACACTCGCCGGGACCCCCTGGAAATACTGACACACTCGCCGGGACCCCCTGTAAATACTGACACACTCCCCGGGACACCCTGTAAACACTGACACACTCGCCGGGACCCCCTGTAAATACTGACACACTCCCCGGGGACCCCCTGTAAACACTGACACACTCCCCGGGACCCCCTGTAAATACTGACACACTCCCCGGGACCCCCTGTAAACACTGACACACTCCCCGGGACCCCCTGTAAAAACTGACACACTCCCCGGGACCCCCTGTAAATACTGACACACTCCCCGGGGACCCCCTGTAAATACTGACACACTCCCCGGGACCCCCTGTAAATACTGACACACTCCCCGGGGACCCCCTGTAAACACTGACACACTCCCCGGGGACCCCCTGTAAACACTGACACACTCCCCGGGGACCCCCCCCACCCTGTAAAAACTGACACACTCGCCGGGGACCCCCCTGTAAATACTGACACATTGCTTGGGGACCCCCTATAAATACTGACGCACTCCCTGGGGACCCCCTGTAAATACTGACACACTTCCTGGGGACACCCTCCCCCTGTAAACACTGACACACTCCCCGGGACCCCCTGTAAATACTGACACACTTCCCAGGGGCCCCCCCTGTAAACACTGACACACTCCCCGGGGGACCCCCCCTGTAAACACTGACACACTCCCCGGGGGACCCCCCCTGTAAACACTGACACACTCCCCGGGACCCCCTGTAAATACTGACACACTTCCCGGGGGACCCCCCCTGTAAATACTGACACACTCCCCGGGACCCCCTGTAAACACTGACACACTCCCCGGGACCCCCTGTAAACACTGACACATTCCCCGGGGAGCCCCTGTAAATACTGACACACTCCCCGGGGACCCCCTGTAAATACTGACACACTCCCCGGGGACCCCCTGTAAATACTGACACATTCCCCGGGACCCCCTGTAAATACTGACACACTCCCCGGAGACCCCCTGTAAATACTGACACACTCCCCGGGGACCCCTTCCCCTGTAAACACTGACACACTCCCCGGGACCCCCTCCCCCTGTAAACACTGACACACTCCCCGGGGACCCCCTATAAACACTGACACACTCCCCGGGACCCCCTGTAAATACTGACACACTTCCTGGGGGACCCCCCCTGTAAATACTGACACACTCCCCGGGGGACCCCTCCTGTAAACACTGACACACTCCCCGGGACCCCCTGTAAATACTGACACACTCCCCGGTACCCCCTGTAAACACTGACACACTCCCCGGGACCCCCTGTAAATACTGACACACTCCCCGGGGACCCCCTGTAAACACTGACACACTCCCCGGGGACCCCCTGTAAACACTGACACACTCCCCGGGACCCCCTGTAAATACTGACACACTTCCTGGGGGACCCCCCCTGTAAATACTGACACACTCCCCGGGGGACCCCTCCTGTAAACACTGACACACTCCCCGGGGGACCGCCCCCTGTAAATACTGACACACTCCCTGGGGACCCCCTGTAAATACTGACACATTCCCCGGGACCCCCTGTAAATACTGACACAATCCCCGGGGACCCCTGTAAATACTGACACAATCCCCGAGGACCCCCTGTAAATACTGACACACTCCCCTGGGGCCCCCCCTGTAAACACTGACACACTCCCCGGGGGACCCCCCCTGTAAACACTGACACACTCCCCGGGGGACCCCCCCTGTAAACACTGACACACTCCCCGGGACCCCCTGTAAATACTGACACACTTCCCGGGGGACCCCCCCTGTAAATACTGACACACTCCCCGGGACCCCCTGTAAACACTGACACACTCCCCGGGACCCCCTGTAAACACTGACACATTCCCCGGGGAGCCCCTGTAAATACTGACACACTCCCCGGGGACCCCCTGTAAATACTGACACACTCCCCGGGGACCCCCTGTAAATACTGACACACTCCCCGGAGACCCCCTGTAAATACTGACACACTCCCCGGGGACCCCTTCCCCTGTAAACACTGACACACTCCCCGGGACCCCCTCCCCCTGTAAACACTGACACACTCCCCGGGGACCCCCTATAAACACTGACACACTCCCCGGGACCCCCTGTAAATACTGACACACTTCCTGGGGGACCCCCCCTGTAAATACTGACACACTCCCCGGGGGACCCCTCCTGTAAACACTGACACACTCCCCGGGACCCCCTGTAAATACTGACACACTCCCCGGTACCCCCTGTAAACACTGACACACTCCCCGGGACCCCCTGTAAATACTGACACACTCCCCGGGGACCCCCTGTAAACACTGACACACTCCCCGGGGACCCCCTGTAAACACTGACACACTCCCCGGGACCCCCTGTAAATACTGACACACTTCCTGGGGGACCCCCCCTGTAAATACTGACACACTCCCCGGGGGACCCCTCCTGTAAACACTGACACACTCCCCGGGGGACCGCCCCCTGTAAATACTGACACACTCCCTGGGGACCCCCTGTAAATACTGACACATTCCCCGGGACCCCCTGTAAATACTGACACAATCCCCGGGGACCCCTGTAAATACTGACACAATCCCCGAGGACCCCCTGTAAATACTGACACACTCCCCTGGGGCCCCCTGTAAATACTGACACACTCCCCCGGGGCCCCCTGTAAATACTGACACACTCCCCGGGGACTCCGTGTAAATACTGACACACTCCCCGAGGACCCCCTGTAAATACTGACACACTCCCCGGGGACCCCTGTAAATACTGACACACTCCCCCGGGGCCCCCTGTAAATACTGACACACTCCCCGGGGACTCCCTGTAAATACTGACACACTCCCCGAGGACCCCCTGTAAATACTGACACACTCCCCGGGGACCCTCTGTAAATACTGACACACTCCCCGGGACCCCCTGTAAATACTGACACACTCCCCCGGGGCCCCCTGTAAATACTGACACACTCCCCGGGGACTCCCTGTAAATACTGACACACTCCCCGAGGACCCCCTGTAAATACTGACACACTCCCCGGGGACCCTCTGTAAATACTGACACACTCCCCGGGGGGCCCCCTGTAAATACTGACACACTCCCCGGGACCCCCCTGTAAATACTGACACACTCCCCGGGGACCCCCTATAAATACTGACACACTCCCCGGGGACCCTCTGTAAATACTGACACACTCCCCGGGGACCCCCTGTAAATACTGACACACTCCCCGGGGACCCCCTATAAATACTGACACACTCCCCGGGGACCCTCTGTAAATACTGACACACTCCCCGGGGACCCCCTGTAAATACTGACACACTCCCTGGGACCCCCCTGTAAATACTGACACACTCCCCGGGGACCCCCTGTAAATACTGACACAATCCCTGGGGTCCCCCTGTAAATACTGACACACTCCCCGGGGACCCCCTGTAAATACTGACACAATCCCCGGGGTCCCCCTGTAAATACTGACACACTCCCCGGGGGCCCCCTGTAAATACTGACACAATCCCCGGGGACACCCTGTAAATACTGACACACTCCCCGGGGACCCCCTGTAAGTACTGACACACTCCCCGGGGACCCCCTGTAAATACTGACACAATCCCCGGGGACACCCTGTAAATACTGACACACTCCCCGGGGACCCCCTGTAAATACTGACACAATCCCCGGGGACCCCCTGTAAATACTGACACACTCCCCGGGGACCCCCTGTAAATACTGACACAATCCCCAGGACCCCCTGTAAATTCTGACACACTCCCCGGGGACCCCCTATAAATACTGACACACTCCCCGGGGACCCTCTGTAAATACTGACACACTCCCCGGGGACCCCCTGTAAATACTGACACACTCCCTGGGACCCCCCTGTAAATACTGACACACTCCCCGGGGACCCCCTGTAAATACTGACACAATCCCCGGGGTCCCCCTGTAAATACTGACACACTCCCCGGGGACCCCCTGTAAATACTGACACAATCCCCGGGGTCCCCCTGTAAATACTGACACACTCCCCGGGGGCCCCCTGTAAATACTGACACAATCCCCGGGGACGCCCTGTAAATACTGACACACTCCCCGGGGACCCCCTGTAAGTACTGACACACTCCCCGGGGACCCCCTGTAAATACTGACACAATCCCCGGGGACACCCTGTAAATACTGACACACTCCCCGGGGACCCCCTGTAAATACTGACACAATCCCCGGGGACCCCCTGTAAACACTGACACAATCCCCGGAGGAGGCTCCATTCAGACCCTCGAGCCTGTTACACAGGAACAGGAGGAGGCCCCATTCAGCCCCTCGAGCCTGTTACACAGGAACAGGAGGAGGCCTCATTCAACCCCCCTTGAGCCTGTTACACAGGAGGAGGAGGAGGCCATTCAGCCCCTCGAGCCTGTTACACAGGAACAGGAGGAGGCCCCATTCAGCCCCCTCGAGCCTGTTACACAGGAACAGGAGGAGGCCCCATTCAGCCCCCTCGAGCCTGTTACACAGGAACAGGAGGAGGCCCCATTCAGCCTCCCCCAAGACTGATTCCTGGGATGGCAGGTCTGTCATATGAGGATTATATCTGTTAGGATTATATTCACTGGAGTTTAGAAGAGTGAGAGGGGATCTCATAGAAACTTATAAAATTCTGAGAGGGTGAGACAGGGTAGATTCAGAAAGAATATTACCGATGGTGGGGGAATCCAGAACTAGGGGTCATAGTTTGAGAATAAGGGGTAAACCTCTTAGAACTGAGGTGAGGAGAAATTTCTTCTCCCAGAGAGTGGTGAATGTGTGGAATTCACTCCCACAGAAAGTAGTTGAGGCCAAAACATTGTGTGATTTCAGGAAGTAATTAGATATAACTCCTGGGGCTAAAGGGATCAAGGGATATGGGGGGGATATTAAATTTGATGATCAGCCACGATCAAAATGAATGGCAGAGCAGGCTGAAAGGGCAGAATGGCCTCCTCCTGCTTCTAGTTTCTATGGTTCTATTATTAGACGAATTAGTTTCTCTCGCCCTCTGTCTATCTGACTGATACCACATTCTCATCCCTCCGAAGATCACAGAGCCGGAATCGAACTCTGTTCAGGTAAACCAGGAGCAGACAGGATAACGAGTTTGGGGTGCTAATTTAACGGGATGACTCGGATGCTTGCTATGCGCAACTGAATGGGAAGTTTGGGAGCTGGGTACAACCCTCACCACTAATAAGGTTAATGAGGAAATCTCAGCTACATTAAGAGGTGAGATTCAGGGTGAGGTGACAGAAGCAGGGAGCGCGATTTGACAGTAAGTGTTCTCCAGTCTTTCCTGCGCTCTGTTTCTGACTGGATCCCATTGAGGTTCTAGGCCATTCTCAGGACTAGCTGAGGGCCTGTGGGCCTTGGATATTTTGGTCGGCTTCTCCCTGTTGTTCTTTGGGAGTGTGGCCATGGTGCTGGACTTTGCTTCGTCAGTTGGGAAGGGGCAAGTCTGGGCCGTTCCACAGAGACCTCAGCTCCTGAATCAGTTCCGAGGTAGTGTCGCACTGTCAGAGGGTCAGTACTGAGGGAGTGCCGCACTGTCAGAGGGTCAGTACTGAGGGAGTGCCGCACTGTCAGCGGGTCAGTACTGAGGGAGTGCTGCACTGTCAGAGGGTCAGTACTGAGGGAGTGCCGCACTCTCAGAGGGTCGGTACTGAGGGAGTGCCGCACTGTCAGAGGGTCAGTACTGAGGGAGTGCTGCACTGTCAGAGGGTCAGTACTGAGGGAGTGCCACACAGTCAGAGGGTTAGTGCTGAGGGAGTGCTGCACTGTCAGAGGGTCAGTACTGAGGGAGTGCTGCACTGTCAGAGGGTCAGTACTGAGGGAGTGCCGCACTCTCAGAGGGTCAGTACTGAGGGAGTGCCGCACTCTCAGAGGGTCAGTACTGAGGGAGTGCTGCACTGTCAGAGGGTCAGTACTGAGGGAGTGCCACACTGTCAGAGGGTCAGTACTGAGGGAGTGCCGCACTGTCAGAGGGTCAGTACTGAGGGAGTTAACAGTGATCTGGGTCGTTATCATATTGCTGTTTGTGGGATCTTGCTCTGCGTGATTAGCCTATATGTCAGCGACATTACAACAGTGAGTCGGTACGGTGGCACTGCTGCCTAGGGACCCGGGTACAATTCCTGGCTTGAGTCACTGTCTATGCAGAATCTGCATGTTCTCCCCGTGTCTGCGTGGGTTTCCTCCGGATGTTCTGTTTTCCTCCCACAAACTGAAAGACGTGCTGGTTTGATGGATTGACCATGTAAATTGCCCCAATGTCAGTGGGATTAGCAGGGTAAATATGTGGGGTACGGGGATAGGGCCTGGGTGGGATTGTGGTCACTGCAGACTCAATGGGCTGAATGGCCTCCTTCTGCACTGTAGGATTCTATGAGTCCACTAAACAGCAGGAATCAAATGTCTCTGAAACTCCTTCTGACATCCGAGCTTGTGCAGGGCTTGGGAGAAGTCACTTTTCCTCTATCGCGCTCTCTCTCCCTCTCTCACTCTCTCTTTCTCTCACTGTCCGTGGGTAGCATGATGTGGGGATGCCGGTGTTGGACTGGGGTAAACACAGTAAGAAGTCTCACAACACCAGGTTAAAGTCCAACAGGTTTATTTGGTAGCAAATGCCACTAGCTTTCGGAGCGCTGCTCCTTCATCAGGTGAGTGGGAGTTCTGTTCACAAACAGGGCATATAAAGACACAAACTCAATTTACAAAATAATGGTTGGAATGCGAGTCTTTACAGGTAATCAAGTCTTAAAGGTACAGACAATGTGAGTGGAGAGAGGGTTAAGCACAGGTTAAAGAGATGTGTATTGTCTCCAGCCAGGACAGTTAGTGAGATTTTTCAAGCAAGTCGTGGGGGTTACAGATAGTGTGACATGAACCCAAGATCCCGGTTGAGGCCATCCTCATGTGTGTGGAACTTGGCTATCAGTCTCTGCTCAGCGACTCTGCGCTGTCGTGTGTCATGAAGGCCGCCTTGGAGAACGCATACCCGAAGATCAGAGGCCGAATGCCTGTGACCGTTGAAGTGTTCCCCAACAGGAAGAGAACAGTCTTACCTGGTGATTGTCGAGTGGTGTTCGTTCATCCATTGTCGTAGTGTCTGCATGGTCTCCCCAATGTACCATGCCTCGGGACAACATTGTCTACCTGATACGCTGCAGGAAAGGATGTCCCGAGGCATGGTACATTGGGGAGACCATGCAGACGCTACGACAACGGATGAATGAACACCGCTCGACAATCACCAGGCAAGACTGTTCTCTTCCAGTTGGGGAGCACTTCAGCAGTCACCGGCATTCGGCCTCTGATCTTCGGGTAAGCGTTCTCCAAGGCGGCCTTCACGACACACGACAGCGCAGAGTCGCTGAGCAGAAACTGATAGCCAAGTTCTGCACACATGAGGACGGTCTCAACCGGGATCTTGGGTTCATGTCACACTATCTGTAACCCCCACAACTTGCTTGAAAAATCTCACTAACTGTTCTGTCTGGAGACATTACACATCTCTTTAACCTGTGCTTAACCCTCTCTCCACTCACATTGTCTGTACCTTTAAGACTTGATTACCTGTAAAGACTCGCATTTCAACCATTATTTTGTAAATTGAGTTTGTGTCTTTATATGCCCTGTTTGTGAACAGAATTCCCACTCACCAGATGAAGGGGCAGTGCTCCGAAAGCTAGTGCTACCAAATAAACCTGTTGGACTTTAACCTGGTGTTGTGAGACTTCTTATTGCAGGCAGCATGGCAGCACAGTGGTTAGCACTGCTGCCTCACAGCGCCCGGGACCCAGGTTCGATTCCCGGCTCGGGTCACTGTCTGTGCGGAGTCTGCACATTCTCCCCGTGTCTGCGTGGGTTTCCTCCGGGTGCTCCGGTTTCCACCCACAGTCAGAAAGATGTGCTGGTTAGGTGTATTGGCCATGTTAAATTCTCCCTCAGTGTCCCAAACAGGCGCCGGAGTGTGGCGACTGGGGGGATTTCACAGTAACTTCATTGCAGTGTTAATGTTAGCGTACTGGTGACTAATGAATAAAGTTTCTCTCTTTCTCTCTCTCTATCTCTCTCTTTCTCGCTCACTCTCTCTCCCTATCTCTCTCTACTTCTCTCTTTCACTCCCACTATCCCTCACTCACTCTATCTCTCACTCTCTGTCTCTCTCTATCTCTCTCTACTTCTCTCTTTCACTCCCACTATCCCTCACTCACTCTATCTCTCTCTCTCTATCTCGCTCTTTCATTCTCCCAGTTTCTCCTCGCTGTCTCCTTCCCGCCTCCCTGGGCTAACATTCCTCGCGTGGCTGGCATCCCCACATCCGGTCACCTTGGCGTGGGAGGGGCGGGGGTGGGGGAGTTGGGGGGAAGTCTTTCCCCCAGTGGGGTATACACGGGGTATAGCTATCCTGACTCTCACTGTCACGGGAACCTCTCCCTGCCACTAACCACACACCCTCTGTTCACTCCCCCAGGTTAATCCCAGGAGAAAGAACGTGGTTCTCAGCGATGAAGCTCCTTTGTGTTTCGGTGGCCGTTGTTGTCCTCTCGCTGTGTGTGCTCACAGGTATGTCACTCACAAACGGGGAAAGAGTGATCATAACAAGGTTTACTGAGGGAGTGCTGCACTGTCAGAGGGTCAGTACTGAGGGAGTGCCGCACTTTTAGAGGGTCAGTCCTGAGGGAGTGCCACACTGTCAGAGGGTCAGTACTGAGGGAGTGCCGCACTGTCAGAGGGTCAGTACTGAGGGAGCGCTGCACTGTCAGAGGGTCAGTACTGAGGGAGTGCTGGACTGTCAGAGGGTCAGTACTGAGGGAGTGCCACACTGTCAGAGGGTCAGTACTGAGGGAGTGCCGCACTGTCAGAGGGTCGGTACTGAGGGAGTGCCGCACTGTCAGAGAGTCAGTACTGACGGAGTGCCGCACTGTCAGAGAGTCAGTACTGAGGGAGCGCCGCACTGTCAGAGGGTCAGTACTGAGGGAGTGCTGCACTGTCAGAGAGTCAGTACTGAGGGAGTGCTGCACTGTCAGAGGGTCAGTACTGAGTGAGTACTGCACTGTCAGAGGGTCAGTACTGAGGGAGTGCTGCACTGTCAGAGGGTCAGTACTGAGGGAGTGCCGCACTGTCAGAGGGTCAGTACTGAGTGAGTGCCGCACTGTCAGAGGGTCAGTACTGAGGGAGTGCCGCACTGTCAGACAGTCAGCACAGAGGGAGTGCCGCACTGTCAGAGGGTCAGTACTGAGGGAGTGCCGCACTGTCAGAGGGTCAGTACTGAGGGAGTGCTGCACTGTCAGAGGGTCAGTACTGAGGGAGTGCTGCACTGTCAGAGGGTCAGTACTGAGGGAGTGCCGCACTGTCAGACAGTCAGCACAGAGGGAGTGCCGCACTGTCAGAGGGTCAGTACTGAGGGAGTGCCGCACTGTCAGAGAGTCAGTACTGAGGGAGTGCTGCACTGTCAGAGAGTCAGTACTGAGGGAGTGCCGCACTGTCAGAGGGTCAGTACTGAGGGAATGCTGCACTGTCAGAGAGTCAGTACTGAGGGAGTGCTGCACTGTCAGAGGGTCAGTGCTGAGTGAGTGCTGCACTGTCAGAGGGTCAGTATTGAGGGAGTGCCGCACTGTCAGAGGGTCAGTGCTGAGGGAGTGCCACACTGTCAGAGGGTCAGTACTGAGGGAGTGCTGCACTGTCAGAGGGTCAGTGCTGAGGGAGTGCTGCACTGTCAGAGGGTCAGTACTGAGGGAGTGCTGCACTGTCAGAGGGTCAGTGCTGAGGGAGTGCCGCACTGTCAGAGGGTCAGTGCTGAGGGAGTGCCACACTGTCAGAGGGTCAGTACTGAGGGAGTGCTGCACTGTCAGAGGGTCAGTGCTGAGGGAGTGTTGCACTGTCAGAGGGTCAGTACTGAGGGAGTGCCGCACTGTCAGAGGGTCAGTGCTGAGGGAGTGCCACACTGTCAGAGGGTCAGTACTGAGGGAGTGCTGCACTGTCAGAGGGTCAGTGCTGAGGGAGTGCCGCACTGTCAGAGGGTCAGTACTGAGGGAGTGCCGCACTTTCAGAGGGTCAGTGCTGAGGGAGTGCCGCACTGTCAGAGGGTCAGTGCTGAGGGAGTGCTGCACTGTCAGAGGGTCAGTACTGAGTGAGTGCCGCACTGTCAGAGGGTCAGTACTGAGTGAGTGCCGCACTGTCAGAGGGTCAGTACTGAGTGAGTGCCGCACTGTCAGAGGGTCAGTACTGAGTGAGTGCCGCACTGTCAGAGGGTCAGTACTGAGGGAGTGTTGCACTGTCAGAGGGTCAGTACTGAGGGAGTGCCGCACTGTCAGAGGGTCAGTACTGAGGGAGTGCCGCACTGTCAGAGGGTCGGTACTGAGGGAGTGCCGCACTGTCAGAGGGTCAGTACTGAGGGAGTGCCGCACTGTCAGAGGGTCGGTACTGAGGGAGTGCCGCACTGTCAGAGGGTCAGTACTGAGGAAGTGCTGCACTGTCAGAGGGTCAGTACTGAGGGAGTGCCGCACTGTCAGAGGGTCAGTACTGAGGGAGTGCTGCACTGTCAGAGGGTCAGTGCTGAGGGAGTGCTGCACTGTCAGAGGGTCAGTACTGAGGGAGTGCTGCACTGTCAGAGGGTCAGTACTGAGGGAGTGCCGCACTGTCAGAGGGTCAGTACTGAGGGAGTGCTGCACTGTCAGAGGGTCAGTGCTGAGGGAGTGCTGCACTGTCAGAGGGTCAGTGCTGAGGGAGTGCCGCACTGTCAGAGGGTCAGTACTGAGGGAGTGCTGCACTGTCAGAGAGTCAGTACTGAGGGAGTGCCGCACTGTCAGAGAGTCAGTACTGAGGGAGCGCCGCACTGTCAGAGGGTCAGTACTGAGGGAGTGCCGCACTGTCAGAGGGTCAGTACTGAGGGAGTGCCGCACTGTCAGAGAGTCAGTACTGAGGGAGTGCTGCACTGTCAGAGAGTCAGTACTGACGGAGTGCCGCACTGTCAGAGAGTCAGTACTGAGGGAGCGCCGCACTGTCAGAGGGTCAGTACTGAGGGAGTGCCGCACTGTCAGAGGGTCAGTACTGAGGGAGTGCTGCACTGTCAGAGAGTCAGTACTGAGGGAGTGCTGCACTGTCAGAGGGTCAGTACTGAGTGAGTGCTGCACTGTCAGAGGGTCAGTACTGAGGGAGTGCTGCACTGTCAGACAGTCAGCACAGGGGGAGTGCCGCACTGTCAGAGGGTCAGTACTGAGGGAGTGCCGCACTGTCAGAGAGTCAGTACTGAGGGAGTGCTGCACTGTCAGAGAGTCAGTACTGAGGGAGTGCCGCACTGTCAGAGGGTCAGTACTGAGGGAATGCTGCACTGTCAGAGAGTCAGTACTGAGGGAGTGCTGCACTGTCAGAGGGTCAGTGCTGAGTGAGTGCTGCACTGTCAGAGGGTCAGTATTGAGGGAGTGCCGCACTGTCAGAGGGTCAGTGCTGAGGGAGTGCCACACTGTCAGAGGGTCAGTACTGAGGGAGTGCTGCACTGTCAGAGGGTCAGTGCTGAGGGAGTGCTGCACTGTCAGAGGGTCAGTACTGAGGGAGTGCCGCACTGTCAGAGGGTCAGTACTGAGGGAGTGCTGCACTGTCAGAGGGTCAGTGCTGAGGGAGTGCTGCACTGTCAGAGGGTCAGTACTGAGGGAGTGCTGCACTGTCAGAGGGTCAGTACTGAGGGAGTGCCGCACTGTCAGAGGGTCAGTACTGAGGGAGTGCTGCACTGTCAGAGGGTCAGTGCTGAGGGAGTGCCGCACTGTCAGAGGGTCAGTACTGAGGGAGTGCTGCACTGTCAGAGAGTCAGTACTGAGGGAGTGCCGCACTGTCAGAGAGTCAGTACTGAGGGAGTGCCGCACTGTCAGAGAGTCAGTACTGAGGGAGTGCCGCACTGTCAGAGGGTCAGTACTGAGGGAGTGCTGCACTGTCAGAGGGTCAGTGCTGAGGGAGTGCCGCACTGTCAGAGGGTCAGTACTGAGGGAGTGCCGCACTGTCAGAGGGTCAGTACTGAGGGAGTGCCGCACTGTCAGAGAGTCAGTACTGAGGGAGTGCTGCACTGTCAGAGAGTCAGTACTGACGGAGTGCCGCACTGTCAGAGAGTCAGTACTGAGGGAGCGCCGCACTGTCAGAGGGTCAGTACTGAGGGAGTGCTGCACTGTCAGAGAGTCAGTACTGAGGGAGTGCTGCACTGTCAGAGGGTCAGTACTGAGTGAGTACTGCACTGTCAGAGGGTCAGTACTGAGGGAGTGCTGCACTGTCAGACAGTCAGCACAGAGGGAGTGCCGCACTGTCAGAGGGTCAGTACTGAGGGAGTGCCGCACTGTCAGAGAGTCAGTACTGAGGGAGTGCTGCACTGTCAGAGAGTCAGTACTGAGGGAGTGCCGCACTGTCAGAGGGTCAGTACTGAGGGAATGCTGCACTGTCAGAGAGTCAGTACTGAGGGAGTGCTGCACTGTCAGAGGGTCAGTGCTGAGTGAGTGCTGCACTGTCAGAGGGTCAGTATTGAGGGAGTGCCGCACTGTCAGAGGGTCAGTGCTGAGGGAGTGCCACACTGTCAGAGGGTCAGTACTGAGGGAGTGCTGCACTGTCAGAGGGTCAGTGCTGAGGGAGTGCTGCACTGTCAGAGGGTCAGTACTGAGGGAGTGCTGCACTGTCAGAGGGTCAGTGCTGAGGGAGTGCCGCACTGTCAGAGGGTCAGTGCTGAGGGAGTGCCACACTGTCAGAGGGTCAGTACTGAGGGAGTGCTGCACTGTCAGAGGGTCAGTGCTGAGGGAGTGTTGCACTGTCAGAGGGTCAGTACTGAGGGAGTGCCGCACTGTCAGAGGGTCAGTGCTGAGGGAGTGCCACACTGTCAGAGGGTCAGTACTGAGGGAGTGCTGCACTGTCAGAGGGTCAGTGCTGAGGGAGTGCCGCACTGTCAGAGGGTCAGTACTGAGGGAGTGCCGCACTTTCAGAGGGTCAGTGCTGAGGGAGTGCCGCACTGTCAGAGGGTCAGTGCTGAGGGAGTGCTGCACTGTCAGAGGGTCAGTACTGAGTGAGTGCCGCACTGTCAGAGGGTCAGTACTGAGTGAGTGCCGCACTGTCAGAGGGTCAGTACTGAGTGAGTGCCGCACTGTCAGAGGGTCAGTACTGAGTGAGTGCCGCACTGTCAGAGGGTCAGTACTGAGGGAGTGTTGCACTGTCAGAGGGTCAGTACTGAGGGAGTGCCGCACTGTCAGAAGGTCAGTGCTGAGGGAGTGCCACACTGTCAGAGGGTCAGTACTGAGGGAGTGCTGCACTGTCAGAGGGTCAGTGCTGAGGGAGTGCCGCACTGTCAGAGGGTCAGTACTGAGGGAGTGCCGCACTTTCAGAGGGTCAGTGCTGAGGGAGTGCCGCACTGTCAGAGGGTAAGTGCTGAGGGAGTGCTGCACTGTCAGAGGGTCAGTACTGAGTGAGTGCCGCACTGTCAGAGGGTCAGTACTGAGTGAGTGCCGCACTGTCAGAGGGTCAGTACTGAGTGAGTGCCGCACTGTCAGAGGGTCAGTACTGAGGGAGTGCTGCACTGTCAGAGGGTCAGTACTGAGGGAGAGATAGAGGAAAAGTGAGAGAAAGGGAGATAGGGAGCGAGACTGCTAAAGAGATGGAGAATCTGGGAAGTATTGAGAGACGGACAGAAAGAACTGCATGGAGTGGGAGAGATCCAGAGATACAGGAAGAGAGAGAGAGAGTGAAAGTGGGAACAGATGCAAACAGGGGCAGAGACACGCTGAGTACGAAGCAGATACAGAGAGAGGAATAGAGAGGGAGGAGGAGGAGAGGGAGACAGGGATAGAGGAGAGGGAGACAGGGATAGAGGAGAGGGAGGAGGAGGAGAGGGAGACAGGGATAGAGGAGAGGGAGGAGGAGGAGAGGGAGACAGGGATAGAGGAGAGGGAGGAGGAGGAGAGGGAGACAGGAGTATAGAATCTGACCAATGTTTCTCTCTCCAGAGAAAGCGTCAGCAGCACATTCCAATTCCGTCTACAATCCCAGCGGATACAGGACCTTTGTGGGAGAATACACCAGCTGGCAGGACCGCTTCCGAACTTTCTCTGATCGGATAAGGGGAGCGATCCGGGAATTCCTCAGTGATTTAAACTTCTCAAACTTTGCAGACAAGCTCCGGTGAGTGAACCTCACTGTGTTCCGGGGCAGCTCGTATCCCGGCAGCCCTGTCCCCTCATCCCACCCCACTCCCCCAACCCAAACCCCCCTCTATAAATCTCCCCTCTCTCATCACTGTCTCTCTCTCTCCCTTTCTCTCTCTTATCTCCGTTTCTCTGTCTCTCATTCACTCTCTCTCTCTCACACACTCTTTCTTTCTCTCTCTTTCTTACCCTATCTCTCTCTCTCTCTCTCTGGGGGTGAATTTACCATTTTTATTCTAAGTGCTGGGCAAACTTGAAACTGAGACGTTTTCAGATCCGTATTGTGGTCTCCATATCCCTCAGTTAGACCCCAAGGAGCACTGTGCGCAGTTCCGGTCTCCATATCCCTCGGTTAGACCACATTCGGAGCACTGTGCGCAGATCTGGTCTCCATATCCCTCGGTTAGACCACACTGGGAGCACTGTGCACAGTTCTGGTCTCCATATCCCTCGGTTAGACCACACTGGGAGCACTGTGCACAGTTCTGGTCTCCATATCCCTCGGTTAGACCACACTGGGAGCACTGTGCACAGTTCTGGTCTCCATATCCCTCGGTTAGACCACACTGGGAGCACTGTGCACAGTTCCAGTCTCCATATCCCTCGGTTAGACCACACTGGGAGCACTGTGCACAGTTCCAGTCTCCATATCCCTCGGTTAGACCACATTCGGAGCACTGTGCGCAGATCTGGTCTCCATATCCCTCGGTTAGACCACACTGGGAGCACTGTGCGCAGTTCTGGTCTCCATATCCCTCGGTTAGACCACACTGGGAGCACTGTGCACAGTTCCTGTCTCCATATCCCTTGGTTAGACCACATTCAGAGCACTGTGCGCAGATCTGGTCTCCATATCCCTCGGTTAGACCACACTGGGAGCACTGTGCGCAGTTCTGGTCTCCATATCCCTCGGTTAGACCACACTGGGAGCACTGTGCACAGTTCCTGTCTCCATATCCCTCGGTTAGACCACACTGGGAGCACTGTGCACAGTTCCGGTCTCCATATCCCTCGGTTAGACCACACTGGGAGCACTGTGCGCAGTTCCTGTCTCCATATCCCTCGGTTAGACCACACTGGGAGCACTGTGCACAGTTCCAGTCTCCATATCCCTCGGTTAGACCACACTGGGAGCACTGTGCACAGTTCCAGTCTCCATATCCCTCGGTTAGACCACACTGGGAGCACTGTGCGCAGTTCTGGTCTCCATATCCCTCGGTTAGACCACACTGGGAGCACTGTGCGCTGTTCCTGTCTCCATATCCCTCGGTTAGACCACACTGAGAGCACTGTGCGCTGTTCCTGTCTCCATATCCCTCGGTTAGACCCACACTGGGAGCACTGTGCACAGTTCCGGTCTCCATATCCCTCGGTTAGACCACACTGGGAGCACTGTGCACAGTTCCAGTCTCCATATCCCTCAGTTAGACCCACACTGGGAGCACTGTGCACAGTTCCAGTCTCCATATCCCTCGGTTAGACCCACACTGGGAGCACTGTGCGCAGTTCTGGTCTCCATATCCCTCGGTTAGACCACACTGGGAGCACTGTGCACAGTTCTGGTCTCCATATCCCTCGGTTAGACCACACTGAGAGCACTGTGCGCTGTTCCTGTCTCCATATCCCTCGGTTAGACCACACTGGGAGCACTGTGCACAGTTCCAGTCTCCATATCCCTCGGTTAGACCACACTGGGAGCACTGTGCACAGGTCCAGTCTCCATATCCCTCGGTTAGACCCACACTGGGAGCACTGTGCACAGTTCCGGTCTCCATATCCCTCCGTTAGACCCACACTGGGAGCACTGTGCACGGTTCCAGTCTCCATATCCCTCGGTTAGACCCACACTGGGAGCACTGTGCACAGTTCCGGTCTCCATATCCCTCGGTTAGACCCACACTGGGAGCACTGTGCACAGTTCCGGTCTCCATATCCCTCCGTTAGACCCACACTGGGAGCACTGTGCACGGTTCCAGTCTCCATATCCCTCGGTTAGACCACACTGGGAGCACTGTGCACGGTTCCAGTCTCCATATCCCTCGGTTAGACCCACACTGGGAGCACTGTGCACGGTTCCAGTCTCCATATCCCTCGGTTAGACCACACTGGGAGCACTGTGCACAGTTCCGGTCTCCATATTCCTCGGTTAGACCCACACTGGGAGCACTGTGCACAGTTCCGGTCTCCATATTCCTCGGTTAGACCCACACTGGGAGCACTGTGCACAGTTCCAGTCTCCATATCCCTCGGTTTGACCCACACTGGGAGCACTGTGGACAGTTCCAGTCTCCATATCCCTCGGTTAGACCCACACTGGGAGCACTGTGGACAGTTCCAGTCTCCATATCCCTCGGTTAGACCGCACTGGGAGCACTGTGCACAGTTCCAGTCTCCATATCCCTCGGTTAGACCACACTGGGAGCACTGTGCACAGTTCCAGTCTCCATATCCCTCGGTTAGACCACACTGGGAGCACTGTGCACAGTTCCGGTCTCCATATCCCTCGGTTAGACCCACACTGGGAGCACTGTGCACAGTTCCAGTCTCCATATCCCTCGGTTAGACCCACACTGGGAGCACTGTGCACAGTTCCTGTCTCCATATCCCTCGGTTAGACCACACTGGGAGCACTGTGCACAGTTCCTGTCTCCATATCCCTCGGTTAGACCACACTGGGAGCACTGTGCACAGTTCCGGTCTCCATATCCCTCGGTTAGACCCACACTGGGAGCACTGTGCACAGTTCCAGTCTCCATATCCCTCGGTTAGACCACACTGGGAGCACTGTGGACAGTTCCAGTCTCCATATCCCTCGGTTAGACCACACTGGGAGCACTGTGCACAGTTCCAGTCTCCATATCCCTCGGTTAGACCACACTGGGAGCACTGTGCATAGTTCCAGTCTCCATATCCCTCAGTTAGACCACACTGAGAGCACTGTGCACAGTTCCAGTCTCCATATCCCTCGGTTAGACCACACTGGGAGCACAGTGCACAGTTCTGGTCTCCATATCCCTCGGTTAGACCACACTCGGAGCACTGTGCACAGTTCCAGTCTCCATATCCCTCGGTTAGACCACACTGGGAGCACTGTGTGCATAGTTCCAGTCTCCATATCCCTCGGTTAGACCCACACTGGGAGCACTGTGCACAGTTCCAGTCTCCATATCCCTCAGTTAGACCACACTGAGAGCACTGTGCACAGTTCCAGTCTCCATATCCCTCGGTTAGACCACACTGGGAGCACAGTGCACAGTTCTGGTCTCCATATCCCTCGGTTAGACCACACTCGGAGCACTGTGCACAGTTCCAGTCTCCATATCCCTCGGTTAGACCACACTGGGAGCACTGTGTGCATAGTTCCAGTCTCCATATCCCTCTGTTAGACCACACTGGGAGCACTGTGCACAGTTCCAGTCTCCATATCCCTCGGTTAGACCACACTGGGAGCACTGTGCACAGTTCTGGTCTCCATATCCCTCGGTTAGACCACACTGGGAGCACTGTGCACAGTTCCGGTCTCCATATCCCTCAGTTAGACCACACTGGGAGCACTGTGCACAGTTCCAGTCTCCATATCCCTCAGTTAGACCACACTGGGAGCACTGTGCACAGTTCCAGTCTCCATATCCCTCGGTTAGACCACACTGGGAGCACTGTGCACAGTTCCAGTCTCCATATCCCTCGGTTAGACCACACTGGGAGCACTGTGTGCATAGTTCCAGTCTCCATATCCCTCGGTTAGACCCACACTGGGAGCACTGTGCACAGTTCCAGTCTCCATATCCCTCGGTTAGACCACACTGGGAGCACTGTGCACAGTTCCAGTCTCCATATCCCTCAGTTAGACCACACTGGGAGCACTGTGCACAGTTCCAGTCTCCATATCCCTCGGTTAGACCACACTGGGAGCACTGTGCACAGTTCCAGTCTCCATATCCCTCGGTTAGACCACACTGGGAGCACTGTGTGCATAGTTCCAGTCTCCATATCCCTCGGTTAGACCCACACTGGGAGCACTGTGCACAGTTCCAGTCTCCATATCCCTCGGTTAGACCACACTCGGAGCACTGTGCACAGTTCCAGTCTCCATATCCCTCGGTTAGACCACACTGGGAGCACTGTGTGCATAGTTCCAGTCTCCATATCCCTCGGTTCGACCACACTGGGAGCACTGTGCACAGTTCCAGTCTCTATATCCCTCGGTTAGACCACACTGGGAGCACTGTGCACAGTTAACAAGGGTCAGAAGGGTAGAAGCAGAATTGGAAGCCATGTAGATAAAGGACGGGAATCTCCGAGCTCAGGGGCCCCCCCTCCCCCGCTGCCAGCGAGAATGGAGAATATGGCACTCAGCCAGATCTCCATTCACTGCAGCGGGACTGGGGAATCTCAGCCACGTGGGAGTCTGGAGAATTCTGGCCTCAGGTTCCTGAACCCTTTAACCAATTTTTCTCTGATCTGTCCTTCCTTCTGTCTCCTTCTACCTTTTTGCCCCTCTCCTTTCTTTTTAACGTTGCTTTTTCTATCGATCTTCCAGCGTTGACCACCCTTTATCACAGCCTTTCTCTCCTGCCTCTCTGTAATCCTAACCCCTGATCTCACGCTGCTGAAACTCGCTGTGATGCCTCGCGTGGCCAAGGTGCCTCCCCCCGCCCCCGACCCCTCTCTGCCCCCCCCGACCCCTCTCTGCCCCCCCCCCCCCACCCCTCTCTGCCCCCCTCCCCCTCCCCCGCTGCTGCCTCGCAGTGAGTTCGGTTACTAACGCTGCTCTTTGTATTACAGACGATTCGGGGATCAGAGCAGAGAAGCATGGAGGGATCTTTTCTTCTCCTGAGGGGATCCTGTCTGGGAACTGGGATCGGATCTCCCCGCTCACCCTCCTCCAACCCCGTTATCCCGCCTCAGGAACACTCAACACCGCCCTCCCCTGTACTTATCTCCCAGAGCGTCAGGACCGTGCTCCCAGCGTTCCCCGTGTGCGGCATGTCAGTTATCGCCGAGGTTTCTCTCTGTAATGTACCAAATAAGAGAAATTAAATCAATTCAAATCCTCTGAATCTGCTGGCATTTATTCACTGAGTCAGACATTAGACAAAGCGGCATTTCACCCATTCTCCACACGCCTGTATCACCAATCCACACTCACTCACACACACACACTCACACACACTCACACACACACACTCACACTGACACACATCCACACACACTCACTCACACACACCCACGCACTCACACTCACTCACACACACGCACACACTCACACACGCACACTCACAATCACACACACACACTCACACACCCACTCACACACTCACACACACTCACACTGACACACACTCACACACACACTCACACTCACACTGACACACACTCACACACACAAACTCACACACTCACACTCGCACACACACTCACACACACACTGACACTGACACACACACTCACACTGACACACACACTCACACTCACACACACACACACTGACACTGACACACACACACTCACACTGACACACACACACACACTCACACACACACAATCACACTCACACACTCACACTGACACACACTCACACACACACACTCACACACACTCACTCACACACACACACTCACACACACACACACACACTCACACTGACACACACTCACACACACACTCACACACACACACTCACACACACACTCACACACACACTCACACACACACACACTCACACTGACACACACACACACTGACACACACACACACACTCACACTGACACACACACACTGACACACACACACTCACACGCACTCACATGCTCCCCCCACACACACACACTCACACACACACACTTACACTCACACACACACACTCACACACACTCACACACTATCTCACACACTATCTCACACACACACACTCACACACACACTCACACACACTCACACACACACACGCTCACACACCCACTCACACACACACTCATACACACTCACACTCACACGCTCACACACTCACACACATGCTCACACACACACACACTTGCACACATTCACATACTCACACTCACACACATTCACACTCACACGCACTCAAACTCAATCACATACTCACTCACACACACACACTCACACACACACAGACACTCACACACACACTCACACACATTCACACTCACACACTCACACACACACTCACACAGATGCACTCATTCACACACACACACTCACGCACACACTCACATTCACACTCACACTGACACACACACTCACACACTCACACTCACACACACTCACACACAACTCACACTCACACACAACTCACACTCACACACACACACACACTCACTGCTCCACACACACTCACACACACACACACACGCACTCACACTCGCACACCCACACACACACACTCACACACACACTCACACTCACACACCCACACACACACTCACACACGCACTCACACACTCACACATCCACACACACTCACTCACACACACCCACGCACTCACACGCACTCACACTCACTCACACACACGCACACACTCACACACGCACACTCACAATCACACACTCACACACACACACAGACACACACACACATACTGACACACACACACACTCACACTCACACACACTCACAAACACACACATCCACATGCACACTCTCACTCAGATGCACACACTCACTCACACACACACACTCAAGCATACTCACACACGCGCACAGACTAACGCACACACTCATGCGCACACTCACACACACACCCACACACACACTCACACACCGACAGTCACACACACACATTCACACTCACTCACACTCACACTCACACACACTCACACAGCCCCCACACACTCACACACACTCACACACACAGTCACACTCACACATGCACACACTCACACCCACCCTCACAGTCACACACACACACACACTCACACACTCACATTCACACACCCACACACACACACTCACACATCCACACACACACTCACACACACACACACACTCACTCACCCCCCACACACACACTCACACACACACCTACACTCACACACACACCCACACACTCACACACACTCACACTCACACACACACTCACAATCACACACACACACTCACACACACACCCACACACTCGCACACACACACTCACAATCACACTCACAATCACACACACACACATTCACACTCACACTCACACACACCCACACACTGACACTCACACACACTCGCACTCACCCTCACACACTCACTCACACACTCACACTCAAACATACTCACACTCACGCGCACACTCACACACACACACACACCCACACACACACACGCACTCACACATACACACTGACACTCACACACCGACACTCACACACACACACTCACAAACACTCACACTCACTCACACACACACTCTCACACTCATGCTCACACTCACATACACACACACTCACACACACACTCACACACACACACACACACCCCACACACACTCACACTCACATGCACACACTCACAATCAAACACACTCACTCACACACATACACACTCACATTCACACACACACATTCGCACACTCACTCCCATTCACACACACACACTCACACACACACGCACATTCACACACACACACACTCACACACACACACACGTGCATTCACACACACACTCACACACACACTCACTCCCATTCACACACATACACACTCACACACACACACTCACACACTCAGACACACACTCACATAAACACACATTCACACACACACTCTCACACCCTCTTACACACACTCACTCACACTCACACACTGACACTCACACACCCACACACGCACACACACACACTCACACACTCACGCACACGCACGCACACACTCTCACTCACACACACTCACACTCTCTCACACACACTTACATACACACGGACTGGGAAAACACACCCTGGGAAGAGACTGCTTGTGGGATCTTGCTGTGCGTAAACTGTGCTGCTGCGTTTCCTACGTTCCAGCACTGACCTCACATCAAAACCAAAATAGTTCTTCCCATGTTTGTGAAAGGTTTTGGGTGGTCTGGGGGTGACAAAAGGCAGTACAGAAATGCAGGGCACTGCCTGACCACTTGGCGAGGTTGATCTGAGGTTTGGAAATGAAGATGTTTGATACTTGCTGCTCTGTAATGACTCAGTATTGGCCGTACGCACAGGATGAGCGCAGTAACAGGCTTCATTCGGACAGAAGAATCTTCGGCTGGGATTCTCCCAAAAAAGTGTCAAATTTGTGTAAAAACTGGAGTAAATCCCACTGGTTTTTTTTAGCGGGATTTTCCAAATGAATCTCCCGCACTCTGTGCTCTGCAGAGAGCCTCAGCGCGAATCACTTCAGTCCCGGGCCCACCAATGGGATTTAAATTAGAATTCCCATATTTTAATCAACTCCGTGTCACGTTCTGGCACAGATCTGACAACACCAGAAATCCGGGGGCCAGAGACTCGCAGGGGCCGTGGTGCTGATACACGGCTTCCGTTTGAGTCTCCTGGGAGGATCGTCCTCACAATTTTTTAATTCATTCATGGGACATGGGCGTCGCCGGCTGGGCCAGCATTTATTGCCCATCCCCAGTTGCCTGAGGGCAGTTGAGAGTCAACCACATTGCTATGGCTCTGGAGCCACATGTAGGCCAGACCGGGTAAGGATGGCAGATTTCCTTCCCTAAAGGACATTAGTGAACCAGATGGGTTTTTCCGACAATGGTTTCATGGTCATCAGTAGATTCATAATTCCAGATGTTTTTTATTGGATTCAAATTCCACCATCTGCTGTGGTGGGATTCGAACCCGGGTCCCCAGAACATTAGCTGAGGTTCTGGATTAATAGTCCAGCAATAATACCACAGGGCCATCACCTCACCTATAATAGGCCACTTGGTCACTCTAACCTAAGGGCGGCACGATGGCACAGTGGTTAGCACTGCTGCCTCACAGCACCAGGGACCCGGGTTCGATTCCCGGTTCGGGTCACTGTCTGTGCAGAGTCTGCACATTCTCCTCATGTCTGCGTGGGTTTCCTCCGGGTTCTCCGGTTTCCTCCCACAATCCAAAGATGTGCGGGTTAGGCGGATTGGCCATGCTAAAATTGCCCCTTAGTGTCAGGGGGACTAGCTCGGGTAAATATCTGGGGTTATGGGGAGGGGGCCTGGGTGAGATTGTGGTCGGTGCAGACTCGATGGGCCGAATGGCCTCCTTCTGCACTGTAGGATCCTTTGATCCCATGAACCTATCCCGCCATTCGATAAGATCCAGTCTGCTCTGATTGTGACCTCAACTGCACTGTCCCCCCTTGACTCTCAACCACCCCCTCAAATCTCTCCCTTCGCCTCGAATCTATTCAATGAGCCTGTCTGTCTGGTGTGGGAGGAATTCCACACACTGTCCCCCCCACCCACTGAGATACAAAATTCCTCCTCATCCCTGTTTCCAATGGGAGACCCCTTCATTCTGAAACTGTGCCCCCCCCCCCAAGATCTGGACACCCCCCCCTCTCCTCCCCCCCTCCCCCCCCGCCCCCCACAAAGAGGGATGTGATTTGATGCTGAGATTCATGGAACAATAGATAGAAGGAGGACAGAACGTACTTTGATGGGATCAGAGGGACTGAGAGGCCTGGGAGTGAGTGAATGTCTCCAACTCAGTGAGGGGGGAGGAGGCCAGGAATGAAGCCTCCCGGAACGCCGCACTTTAGAAACAGAGCGAGAGAGAGCAGGTAAGCGGGGAACCCGCTGTCAATCCTCCCTCAAACACCGTGTGAGCCTCAGTTGAAGGATTGCGTCCAACTCTGGTCACCACTCTCTTTACGAAGAATGTCGTGGCCTTGGACAGGATCGTGGAGGAGATTTTCTCGAACGTTCCTGGGGATGACGGGCTTCAATGAACGTTGAAGAGACTGGGAGAAGCTGGGATCGTTCTCCTCGGAGCAGAGAGGAGGAGATTGAATTGAGACCTTCAGAATCATGAAGTGGGGGGGGAGGTGCATTGGATGAAGTCAATGAGGGCGATCTTGCCGTTTCTAAGTCCTGAACGAGCGGGAAAATGGGAGAAATTTGCACCTTTTATTGGACAACTTAAAAATCGAATCTTACCAGACTTAGCCAAAAACATCGTGCCAAACATGTCTTCCACCAGCAGGGGGAGCAGGTGGGGTCGAAATCTCCTGGAAGCCAACTGATGGCAGCAGAGGGCGCAAGTGCGCATGTTCTGTGAGCACAGAAACCTGTCACTGTCTCTGCTAACTATAGCTGGCTTCTGCGGCTGATACCATTCTCCCCTGACTGACCGCAACCCCCCGCAACCAGGACTAATCTCCACCCCCTCCACTCCCCCACCCCTGGATAGATCTCAGCCGATTACACCTCCCCCGCACTGATCGCTGTTGCAGAGTGGCAGTGGTTCCACCTAATCGACCATCCCCGGTCTGGCTCCACTCCTTCAGGCCCCACCCCCTCAGATCCCACGCTCTTGGCACTGCCCGGTGCCTGATGAGCAGTGCCAGGGTGCCCAGCGGGCAGTGCCAGGCTAGCACTGCCAGGGTGCCAGGCTGGCACTGCAGAAGGGCACCACCCCCTCTGCCCCCTGACCTCCCCTTGATGGAGACCAGCTGTGATCCTCACTGGAGAGAACCTTCCCCAGGGGGTCTGCAGAGGGAAGTGAGCACGAACATTTCTGTCCCCGTCCTGGGCTCACTAATAATATTTAAATCCACATCTGAATGGATTTAACTGTTAAAATCAGCCTTGCACCCTGATCCCACCGGATATCCGGTGCCGGTAAGATTGCGAGAGGCGGGAAATTGGGCATGAATCGGTGTGGAAGGGCGGGGCGCCTCGATAAGATCGTCCCCCAATGAGGGGGAAGTGTTTCCAGTGACACGAGGCTCGGTAACCAGGGGAGACAGATTGAAGAGAATCGGGAAAAGAACCAGAGGGGGGAGATGAGGAGAATTTTATTTTGGACACACAGCGAGTTGTTGTGATCTGGAAGGCGCTGCCTGACAGGGCGGGGGAAGCAGATTCAACAGGAACTTTCAAAAGGGGCAATTGGAGAAATACTGGAAGGGGGAAAATTTAAAGAGATATGAGGGAGAGAGTGTGGGAGGGGAGCGGAGAGAGTGGGGATTAATTGATAGATCTTTCAAAGAGCTAGCACACACAGTGGGCTGAATGGCCTGATTCAGAGCTGCTTGATGTGAGACTGGGGCTCCTCCAACCATAGAATTAATACAGCTTGCGGCCAGCAGAGGGAGCACATACACCACGTTGTCTGCTGAGGCACAAATCTCTCTCTCTCTGTACCTCTCACTCCCTCTTTCTCTCCATCCCTTTCTCATTCTCTCTCACCCCTTCTCTCTCTCTCTCTCTCCATCCCTTTCTCTCTCTCTCTCTGTCTCTGTCTATCTCCATCCTTTTCTCTCTCTCTCTCTGCACCTCTCTCTCGCTCCATCCCTTTCTCACTCTCTCTCTCTCTGTCTCTGTCTATCTCCATCCCTTTCTCTCTCTCTCTGTCTCTTTATCTCTTCATCACGACCTCCATCTCTTTCTTTTTCTCACTCTCCCTCTCTCTCTCCCTCTCACTGTCTCTCTCTCTGTACTTCTCTCTCTCTCTATCTCCATCCCTTTCTCACTCTCTCTCGCTCCCTCTCTCCATCCCGTTCTCTCTCTCTCCCTTTAACTCTCCATCACCGTCTCCATCTCCTTCTCTTTCTCAATATCTCTCTCTCCCTCTGTCCATTCCTTTCTCTCTCTCTCTCACTGTCTCTCTCTCTCTCTCTATCTCCATGCCTTCCTCTCTCTCTCTTTCCCTCTCTCTCTGTCTCTCTCACTCCCCCCTCTCTCTTTCTCCCTCTCTCCATCCCTTTCTCTCTCTCTCACTCCCTCTCTTTCTCTATCTCCATCCCTTTCTCTCTCTCTCTTTATCTCTCCATCACTACCTCCATCTCTTTCTCTTTCTCACTCTCTCTCTCTCTATCTCTCTCCATTTCTTTCTCCAGCTCTTCCTCCATCCCTTTCTCTCACTCTCTCAATCTCCATCTCTTTCTATCTCTCACTCTCTCCATCTCTTTCTCTCTCTCTTTTTCTCTCTCTCCATTTCTTTCTTTTTCTCTCTCTCTCTCCATCCCTTTCTCCTTCTCTTTCTCACTCTCTCTCGCTCCATTCCTATCTCCATCCCTTTCTCTCTCTCTCTCTCACTCTCTCCATCCATTTCTTTCTCTCTCTCTCTCTCTCTCTCTCACTCTCTCCATCCCTTTCTTTCTCTCTCTCTCTCACTCTCTCCATCCCTTTCTTTCTCTCTCTCTCTCTCCATCTCTTTCTCTCTCTCTCCATTTCTTTCTTTTTCTCTCTCTCTCTCCATCCCTTTCTCCTTCTCTTTCTCACTCTCTCTCGCTCCATTCCTATCTCCATCCCTTTCTCTCTCTCTCTCTCACTCTCTCCATCCATTTCTTTCTCTCTCTCTCTCTCTCTCTCTCACTCTCTCCATCCCTTTCTTTCTCTCTCTCTCTCACTCTCTCCATCCCTTTCTTTCTCTCTCTCTCTCTCCATCTCTTTCTCTCGCCATTTCTTTCTTTTTCTCTCTCTCCATCCCTTTCTTCTTCTCTTTCTCACTCTCTCTCTCACTCACTCTCTCCTAATCCTCTCTTTCTACAGCAAGGCAGTGGTGTAGTGGTCTTGTCACTGATCCGAGTGATCACCAGGCCCAGGTTAATGCTCTGGATCCTGGACTCGAATCTCACCTTCGCACAGGGTGAAACTTGGATGAAAAGATTAACGATGAATTGTCCCTCCTGGAAATCGAACCTCCACGTGACTCC